>NC_046336.1:32924860-33142637 GCF_000738735.6 Corvus cornix cornix | reverse complement strand
AATTTTTAATAGACACAGGAGCAACATATTCAGTGTTGAATAAGGCTCTAATGCCTATAACTGATGATTATGTTGTGGTAAGAGGGGCAACTGGCCAAACGGAGAAAGCATACTTTTGTAAACCATTAAAATACAAACTTGGGAAACAATGGGGAGTCCATAAATTTCTATATATGCCCAATGCCGCAAAGGCACTTTTGGGCAGAGATTTATTAGAACAGCTAGAAGCAAAAATAATATTTAAGAATGAGGATATTCTTTTGGAAGTGAAAGATCAACAGTACGTGGAAATATTAAGCCTAATATTAACAATTAATGAGGCAACTAATGAGATTAAAACTAAAGATGAAGAAAAGATTTATAAAGAAATAATGGATCAGGTATTTCCTGGAATATGGGCCTCTGATACACCTAGAAGAGCAAAGAGTGCATCACCTGTGCAGATTAAGCTTAAGGAAGGAAAGCAACCAGCCAGGGTTAAAGAGTATCTTCTCAAAAAGGAAGATAGGGAAGGGATCAGACTGATCATCAAAAACTTTCTGCAGATAGGGTTATTAAAAGAATGCCAATCTGACTTTAACACTCCCATTTTACCAGTTAAAAAGCCTGATGGATCATACAGATTAGTACAGGACTTGCGAGCTGTTAACAAAATAACTGAGGACTTATACCCAGTAGTTGCAAACCCTTATATATTATTAACACATTTGACACCTGAACTAACCTGGTTCACCGTTTTAGATTTGAAGGATACTTTCTTTTGCCTCCTTCTACATGGAGATAGCCAGAAAGTCTTTGCATTTGAATGGGAAAACTCAAAGATGGGTCGTAAGGTTCAGCTCATATGGACGGTTTTGCCCCAAGGCTTCAAAAATAGTCCCACAATAGTCAGAGAACAACTTGCAAGAGACCTAGAACCCTGGGAAGCTCCATCAGAAGGGCAGCTGTTGCAGTATGTGGATGACCTCCTGATAGCTACTCGAACCCAAGAGGCATGTATGAACTGGACGGTAAGCCTCCTGAATTTTTTAGGGCTACAAGGGTATCAAGTATCTCAAAAGAAGGCTCAGATGGTGAAACAAACAGTTATCTATCTGGGCTATGAGATCAGGGCTGGACAAAGGACTTTAGGACAAGATCGTAAAGAGGCAATATGCCAGACTCCAAAACCCCAATCAGTAAAAGAGCTGATGACCTTTTTGGGGATGACAGGGTGGTGCAGATTGTGGATTTATAATTATGGACTGTTGGTCAAACCTGTTGGGGTCTCCCCCTCTGCCATGGAGCCCTGGGAGAGGGGCCCTGGGGGGGAGACATGGGGTTTCCCTGCCCCTGGTCAGCCTCATTCCCAATTGGTTGGTTTGTGTTCCCCAGTGTGGCCAAAGACGCTCGGGTCCCGTGACTCCCGGGTTCCGGAGGAGAGCCTCGGCCATGCAGCTGGAGAAATAAACATCTCTGAAACATTTACCACGAATCTGTCCATATATATTTCCTTTCCACGGGACTCCTGGTTTGATATATGCGTGTTACAGTAATGCCTGCTGTAACAAACTGATGGAGAATGCGGGCACGACGACACTGATCCCTGAGGAAAATTCGTGAGTAAAAAACCACTCTAGACCTCTCTCTTCTCATCTTGGTTTGGATATTCTCTCTGGACTATGGAAGAATCGTGGGAAATGGGGCTCTCTGAGCCACAGAAAAAAATGTATCTAGAAGTAAAAGGAATCCTTGAATAACAAAACAAAAAAGTATTGCAACTGGGAGATCTAGAACATTTTTTTATCTGGCTTTTCAAAAGGTTCTCCTGTACTTCTTGAGACTTACTTTTTGATATCGAACCTCCTGGATCTTGTCAGGGGTGTTTCTGGGACAAGATCTGGGATAAGGTAAGGGATCAAAGAGAAGCTTTCCGTGCATTCCTTATAATCAATGAAGCTCTTGAGGAGCATTTGTATGGTCCCATTACCCCGAAAGCAGAAGATCATACTTATCCTGTGGCTGAGACCGTGCGGCCGCCATCCCTGGGGGTGCGTGACTGCAGCCATCGCCAGCGGAGGTGCCTGTGCTGGGATGCGCCGGCCCCCTCGGAGCGCGCGCCTTATCACGGACCCCATCCCTGTCTTGGGGTCCCCGGCCACGCGGCCGCGAGTGAGGGAGCGATGCCGCAGGCGCCGCGGGTGTCATGGGTCCAAAGCAGCCAGGAACCGGGCATTGGCCGGGCATCACTCTGAGCGACTGCTCGGAGAGCCCTGTGGAGGGAGAAGCGGCAGTTTCCACAGCGAACGAGGAAGCCGAGCTGAAACAGGGCCGCTCTCCAAAGCAGCGTGGAGTTTGTGGAGCGGAACCACTCACAGGCCACGGGAGCCAGCGGCGGATGGCAACGCGGGGCCACGCAGAGCCCAGACACGCGCCAGAGCAGCACCGCTCGGAAAGCGTGGAGCAGCTGTAATGTGGGGGCCTGGCCGAGACGTCAGAGTCAGCAAGGCGGCGGCCACGCGGGACCGGCACCCACGATGAACACGCAAGCATGTGATAGGAGAAGTTATAGCAACGAAAATCACAGGAACTGTGAAATGGTACAATGTAAAAAACAACCATGGATTTATAACATGAGATGATACAGGGGAAGATCTATTCATCCATAGAACTGCCATTAAAAGGAATAACCCTAAAAATTACCTGCAAAGTGTAGGAGATGGGGAAGTTGTACAATTTGATATAGTGCAAGGAAAGAAGGGTTTACAAGCAGTGAATGTTACTGGTCCTGGAGGTACTCCTGTCAAAGGCAGCCGTTATGCACAAAATTATGAACAATATCCATCCCAGCAATTTCCCTACCCACAGCCTACTTTCCCCTTTTACCCTATACCCAATATGAACCCTTTCCTAAGTTGACCCTATCCCCAGTTTATTTCCTAATCCGTTTTCACCCCATGGGCTTCCCTATACAAATCCATTTCCCTACAATTCCTCTCCGATGCCGAGGGGGGATGAAAAGAGGAGGGAAGAAATTAAACCCTCTCCTGCCTCAGTTTCCCCACAAAGCATGGCCCGGAGAGCTCTGTCTCCCTTCTGTCAGCCCTAAGATGTTCCACAGAATCTTTTTGGACATTTAAAGACTCAGGAGGGTGGCTTGTTTGTTTTTGAAACGGTTCTTGTTATGTTTATCCAGTTTTTTTCAATTCTCACTTTTATTAAACATTAAAAACGGGTGAGATGTTGGGGTCTCCCCCCCTGCCATGGAAGCCCTGGGAGAGGGGCCCTGGCGGGGAGACACGAGGTTTCCCTGCCCTTGGTCAGCCTCATTCCCGATTGGTTGGTTTGTGTTCCCCAGTGTGGCCAAAGACGCTCGGGTCCCGTGACTCCCGGGTTCCAGAGGAGAGCCTCGGCCATGCGGCTGGAGAAATAAACATCTCTGAAACATTTACAACTGAACCTGTCCATATATATTTCCTTTCCATGGGACTCCTGGTTTGATATATGCGTGTTACAGTAATCCCCGCTGTAACAAAACCCCTGCATGCCTTAATCATAGACGAAAATAGAGATCTCCAATGGACAGAAGAAGATACCCGAGCCTTTGACTAATTAAAGAAAGCCCTTACGTCAGCCCCAGCTTTGGGACTTCCAGATGTGAGTAAACCATTTTTCTGGTTTTCTCATGGGAAGTAGGGGATCGCTCTAGGAATACTAGCACAGGACCTGGGCCCATATTGGAGGGTGGTTGCTTACTTTTCTAAACAACTAGACGCAGCAGCAAAAGGATGGCCAGGGTGTCTTAGAGCTGTTGCTGCAGTGGTGTTGAATATCCAGGAAGCGCACAAATTCACCCTGGGCCAGAAAATGATTGTGCTAGTGTCCCACACAGTATCTGCAGCGCTGGAAGTGAAAGGGGAACATTGGCTCTCCCCACAGAGATTCCTGAAGTGCCGAGCTATAATGGTAGAGCAAGACGATGTTGAAATTAAGGTTACTAACCTTGTGAACCCGGCTTCCTTCCTCAGTGGGAAGACAGGAGAACCAGTGATCCATGATTGCCTGGAAACCATTGAGGCCACCTACTCCAGTCGCCTGGATCTGAAGGACATTCCTCTTGAGGACACTGAGAACTGGTTCACTGATGGAAGCAGTTATGTCATCAGTGGGAAGAGGCATGCTGGCTATGCAGTCACCACTTGCAGAGAGGTAATAGAATCTGGACCATTGTCAGCAAACACCTCTGCACAGAAGGCAGAAATAATTGCTTTAACCCGTGCCTTAGAATTGGCAGAGGGAAAGGAAATCAACATATATACAGATTCAAGATATGCATTTGGGGTCATGCATGCCCATGGAGCTATTTGGAAAGAAAGAGGACTGTTGAATTCACAAGGAAAGAGCATTAGACATGCACAGGAAATAATAATATTGTTAGATGTGGTTCAACTACCTGCAAAGGTAGCTATCATGCATATTAGGACACACCAGAAAGTGAGCTCCGAATTGGAAGAGGGAAATGAACTGGCGGACAGAGAGGCAAAAGAAGCAGCCAAAGGTGAGGTACCCATAGAATCACCTTTAATTCCAGATGGACAGATCTCCCCAGAAGGTAACAAAAAGGATAAGAGGCTCATCATCCCAAATCAATACCTTCCTTAAACTCTACACACACACTCTCACACACATGTATATATATATATATATATATATATATATATATATACACAATGAAACCCTACATACAGTTCTCAAAATTAGGTCTCCTTGTGATACACAACGGGTTTCCCCATCTTTCTGCATTACCCACCAAGTGTAACCAGGTCCTTGAGCAAAGACAATCCCACAGATGGGTTTGGCTTTGCCTGAAGTGGGATTAATCCAAACAGTCTTTTGTAAAATACCTCTCATGTACCACTGTGGATACAACATTGCTGCTAGCAAGAATTTTCTTGCTTCTTTCTAAGCCCGTGGGATACTTTTCTCTCTCACGAAGAGATTAGCGGAGTTCTACAAACTATGAACACCTGCAACCTTGTAGAACTGTTTATGGTACAGTAGAAAAATATTTTGACAATGGATGTTTAGGACTTCTAGCCAATCCACCCAGGGGGTGGCTGATCCTTTGTCCAATTAGACTATGAAGAAAAAAGTCTATAAAAGAGTTTGTAAAATAATTAAATAAATCAACCTTGCTGCATGATTCCTGCCTGTTGGATCTTCTCTCCTCTCCTATGGCTGTGGGATACAGTAATATACCACAGGTAGTCTATCTCCAGCCACTGTGTGCAAGGGTTCAGACTCGGCGGGACCAGCTCAATTGACGGACCCTCAGGTGTAGGGTATGTCCAGCCACTGCCCTGGAGGGATGTCTGCTGAGATAAGGAGATTGCTTAACCTCCCAGCAGGACCCCCCTGGGAAGGCAGCTAACTTTGCAGTTACGGTGAGAAAAGACAGATCCAGAATCCTCTGGGAGACCCTATGCAGATCCTTTGTAACCCATTGGCCTTTACCCTCTTGTAAGAGATGGTCCGAAGATCCCTCATCTGCCTCATGATCATCGCCGAGGACAGAGACTGAACACAGGAATCCTGGCCTGGCTGAGGTGGGATGTCTGCCAAGTGTTGCCTGCGGGTGTGCCCACTGGGAACTGGTACGCATTCCTGAGGAAAATTAGTGCAGGTCGCAATGGACTGCATCGTTCTTGCTGCCCAGGCGGGAAGGACTGCGCTGAAGCAGAAAGGAATGACCTGTCCTGTACACCTGTACTGTACCTGTTTCCCAAAGCAAGGGGCCCCATAACAAAGGGATTTCCCAACCTCTTGGCCAGTTGCCCCTTGCTTCTGAAAAGGACTATAAAGGGACTTTCTGAAATAACTGAGCCTGAGATCTCCTCATGGAAAGAAGACGAATCTATTGGCGGAAGACCATGAGGACTTCGTCTCATCCGTTGGTAGTTATTGTCCCCCCCTTTTTCTTCCTCTCTACTCTTTTACATTGTCTTTCTTTATCTCTCTCTCTCTCTCTCTCCTCTATTGCATTACTGTGTTGTGGGTACTTAATAAAGGTGCACTGTTTTGATTAAAACTGAAATCCCTTGTGTCCTTTTACACTCTGAGATCTATAAACGAACCATCACGACCCCCTTGCATTAGCGGATCGTGACATTAAACTGGCGTCACGGACAGGATCTGACAGACAGAAGGGGTTGCAAGGTTGTGTGTAGTCTGTAATAGGGGAAGGACGTTTCACTCCAGCCACCTAGCCCGACACCCGAAAAGGGTGAGCGGTGTCTAGAAAGCAAGGGGGGTGACTCGAATTTCCCGCAAACTGCACACGCCTGGGTGAAAAGCACCCCATACTCAGTTGAGGGCTCTGTCTTCAGATTTTTCGCAAAAGATCTCTTAGTGTAAAAGGGGGAACTGTGTTTTTTGGTGTGTGTGTGAATTTGGACTGCTTGGTGTAGTGAAGAGACAACCATAAGTAACTTAAGGAGTACCTCCCAAGCAGATTTGGTCTCTTCACCCACCCAGGGAAGCGAAGGGAGACACAGTGAAGCTGTGTGTGTCGCAGTGTGTAATTAACTTTTACCTCCCTGTAGTGGTTTTTATCCCTTCATAAAATGACTGAAAACCCCAGTGCAAAAGTTAAAGCTGCGTTTTATGCTCTGCTAGCAAAACATAATGCCCAGCCTTCTCCGGGAGACGAAGAATGGGCTCAAAATAACTGGTTTAATTTGGATAATGTAACTGATAGAGTGTGTTCTTTACAACGTGAGACTAGATTTAAATTTGGCCAAAATAAAATCATAATCTGCTCCGTTTTAAGAGCATGCCTTGTGGCAGCTATAGATCACCGCTTAAAGCGATGTACGGAGGAGAAAGCAATCATAGATTCCCTTCAAAACCTAGTGGAGATTTTACAGAAACAAGTAGATGAAGAGAAGAATAAAAATCATTTGCTAGAGGCTGCTTTAAAAGAGGAATACTTTAGGAATTCAAAGAATACTGACTCACCAAAAGAGACAGAGGAAAAGGAAACTCCTCACATTAACCAAATATACCCCCAGAAAGAACTAATACTAGTAAAAAATTGTGGGGAAAACTGCTGCCCTCGTATAAGACCTCTGATTAAAACAGAATATAATTATATCAATGATGAAGATTTTG
Source organism: Corvus cornix cornix (assembly GCF_000738735.6). Taxonomy (NCBI): domain Eukaryota; kingdom Metazoa; phylum Chordata; class Aves; order Passeriformes; family Corvidae; genus Corvus; species Corvus cornix. The sequence goes on along the minus strand of NC_046336.1, from coordinate 33,135,488 downwards.
AACCGCATATCACCACTAAACAAATACCATACACTGCTGTTGAATTGGCCAGGTTAAAAAAGGAGTATGGGCGGCTCCCCCATGAATCTGAGACGGAATATGTTTTCCGAGTGTCCCTCACTGGAGGAGACCAAATTCAATTAACTGAACAGGAGGCCAGTGGATACTGGGGACATGGAGTTTTCTTGACAACAGGAGACAAACGTGGCACATGGTCCCTGACTCAGCGCAGCTTTCTGGGCCGGGGGACTCAATCCTTTAGAAAGGGGAGACCCTTTAGCTATAGTTGGTACCCGCGATCAACTTCTAGAAAGCGTCCACAAAGCCGCCTGTCTGCAAATGATCCATGAAAGGAAATTAACTCCTGGATATGAATCCCCCATGCAATTACCTGTGAAACCTGAATGATGACCCCTTTAATTCGAGGTTTCCAGAATCACTCAAACCTACAGCAATTGTCCTTCAAAAAACCATAGCAGCTGTAGGTCCCATAGAAGGCTGGATAGATTCCTTGGAAACCCGAGCGACCGAACCGGATCTACCGATCCTGGGTTTACTCCATACTCAACCCCCTCTCAGCCGCCAGGTTCACAATCGAATTCACCTGCCGGTGATCGCAAAGTTTGGACATGGAGTGAGGTTGCAGAAGATCTGATTAATTACGGTAGGAAATATGGACCTATAAAAATCCCAGAGGAAAAATCAGACAAAACAAAAGGTGTCAGGTACATTAGGGCTCCTCATAGTGAAAAACCAGAGAATGTAAAACAGATCCCTAAGCGTCAGCATTGGTGGTTATTAGGCATCAAAAAGGGGGTCCCCAGAGATATGATGGATGGCTTACCCCCTGATAAATTGAGTAAGGTAGTGTCTAACTGGCACTGCCGAAAACCCATTCTACCAAATCCGTCACTTCAACCCAGTGCACCCCTCCTCCCTCAGAATCTGGGCAGTGAGTCAAAGCAACCTCTCCCTCAAAGTCTGTGCAGTGAGCCAAAACGACCTCTCCCTCAAAACCAGGGAAACTAGACCCTCCGTCTCTTGTCAGTGGGCGAAGAGACGGAGCATGGGTATACCTGAGAATGCTCACTAAAAATAAAACAGGAGATATAATGATCACAGCTATTACAGGCCCTAAACGGGCACCTGTAACTTTTCTGATTGACACTGGGGCACAAATTTCTGCGCTGACAAAGAAAGATGCCCAGAGGTGTGGAATTGTTCCAACAAAGAACCAATATTGTGTTTTAAATGCCTTGGGAACGCTCTCACTACAGGGACCAAATGATCCTAAGAATCCTGCACACTACCCTGGACAACCTGTTTTGGTAGACCTTCCTACTGTAGGAGAAGTACCACTAGTGCTAAAAAGCCCTCTGAATAAATATGCATGGGTAGCCTCTGATGCCCTAGGGAGAGAGCATCGGATACATACACGCTGCATAATTCCATCATTCTAATTTTCTGCCTTTGGTGGCAGACTCTGTTGTGTTTGCTTTTCACAGAAGAACTCCGAGGGACATGAAGAATCCAGCATGGTCCCTCAAACAAGTTAAATTGCTGATGCAAAACAATGTCTCAGAAGTTCAGCCAGCTTGTTCACCTTTTCTGCAAACTTCCTTCGAGGGGTGGACAACCTGGTTGCAAAAGCGGAACCCTTCTAAGAAACGAACGCAAAGAGACATAACCGGTGTTATGGGAACAGGATTGGGAATCTTAAATAGTATTGATTCAGAAGTACTAATGAATAAATTGGCTGCCACAACTACAGATTTGACTAAAATACAACAACCACTACAGTCATCCCTATTAGCCTTGGGAAGCCATCAGTGGTTGTTATCAACATATTACCAAATTGGGAAAAGGTAAATGTGAATGACCACAAATTGATAATTGACGCACTCGATGCTACACAAAACAACATTTCTTTGGCTCTCAGCTGCATCCAGGCTCAATTATGGATGCAGTCAGTTGCTGCCTCAATTATAAGAGAAGGCAAGAAGGCACTTTTCCTACTGAAATTCGGAAAATAATCTGGGACAGTGCCACTGATTTTGAAAGAGAATTCCAATCCTGGTGGAACTTAGTAAATTTTACCTACGATCCCCTCACAAACACAGCCACAGCCTTTGTTCTAACCATACGTAATGCTTCAGTGCATTTGATATTCCCTGTCATTGCATTAGGGCTGAACCATGATGAAGCTGTTCTCTATCCTTTCGAGCATAGAGAATGGGCCCGTCAAACTGGTGAGAAGTTGCAAACTTAATTTAGAAACTTGTATTGTCCGAGAACAACAAGGGTTCATCTGTGAAAGTAATGCAATTAGAGCTCAAGACATTTGTTTAGATACAGAACAAAATATCTGTCCTTTTGAAATTCATCCTAACAAGATTCCTGAAACAGTGCTTGTCTATATAGGTGGTGGATGTGCATGCTTAAGAACTGCTTGTGATAAAGTATTTGTAGAAAATTTAGTAGTAGATACTAAAAATCATTCAAATTTTTGTGTTTGTAACTTTACTAAAATCATAGGATGTGATTTTTCATATTTAGCCCCAGTTACTTCTTATCACCTTTTACAGTCCAATTACACACTGATCCACCAATTATTGCCTACCCCCATTGGGATGAACCTTACTTTGGTAAAGCAATTGTTGCTTCACCAAGATTTAATTGAAATTTTGGAAAAGATCAAGAAAAATGGACAGAAAACCTTGGTAACTGTTCATCACAATGTGAAAGAAATACATCGTGTTCTAGAAAGGGTAAAGAAAGATGCTGAACACAGGTGGTGGGATACTCTTTTTGGGTGGTCACCTACTGCTACAGGTGTCCTGAACAAATTGTGTCATCCCATCATTGTTCTCTTGATTTTGATTGATTGTTTATCAGCAGTCTTATACATCATGAATTGGAGAATGATGAAACGGTTAACACAATTGACATCTATAATAGATGTCCACGTCCCATCCACTGTGGACATCCCAAGGTTGTTGACACGAGACGAACTACACGAGTATTAAAATAAGATGTGATAAGAAATTAGAGGTGTATTTTGATTAAAAATTAATTACTATTCTTCTTTGTTTTCTTTTTCTTTCTTTTCTTCCTTTCCTTATGTTCTTACCCTTTTCCGGGATATGCTACCAACATTGACGAGTCCTGAAGACTTCACAACTACGAAATCGTGCTGATGGAGCTCGCTTGACGACAATCGTGAGTCACGGGGTGGTGTAAGAGAGCGTCCGAAAATCTGCCTCATATCATCATCGCCGAGGACAGAGACTGAACACAGGAATCCTGGCCTGGCTGAGGTGGGATGTCTGCCAAGTGTTGCCTACGGGTGCCACTGGGAACTGGTACGCATTCCTGAGGAAAATTAGTGCAGGTTGCAATGGACTGCATCGTTCTTGCTGCCCAGGCGGAAGGACTGCGCTGAAGCGAAAGGAATGACCTGTCCTGTACGCCTGTCCTGTACCTGTTTCCCAAAGCAAGGGGCCCCATAACAACGGCTGTAGATTTCCCAACCTCTTGGCCAGTTGCCCCTCACTTCTGAAAAGGACTATAAAGGGACTTTCTGAAATAACTGAGCCTGAGATCTCCCCACAGAAAGAAGATGAATCTATTGGCGGAAGACCACGAGGACTTCGTCTCATCCCTTGGTAGCTATTGTCCCCCCCTTTTTCTTCCTCTCTACTTTGTTTTTCTTTATCTCTCTCTCTCTCCTCTGTTGCATTACTGTGTTGTGGGCACTGAATAAAGGTGCACTGTTTTGATTAAAACTGAAATCCCTTGTGTCCTTTTACACTCTGAGATCGATAAACGAACCATCACGACCCCCGCTTGCATTAGTGGATCGTGACACCTCTGATACCCACCCCCTGTATCCCTATAAAAGCTAGCCCTCTGCCCCTGCAGGGGAGAGAGCTCTCATCCCTGGCTTTCCCCTTTGCCGGAGTACGGACCAGGAGTACGGACCAACAATAAAGCTACTTTGTGCGGAACCAGCTACACAAGCCTCTCGTCTCTCTCTGGTCTGGCCTGGAGGCTGCCCTGCAGAGCTGAGTTGAAATCACGAGCTGATAATCACTAAAGAGCTGACAGCTTCTGCACGGGCCCTCCTAGCTAGCAGCTGATGGAGGATACCAGGCCTCGGGAAGGCGATTCCTTTTGGGACCATCTCTCTGGACCGGTCACCTCTTCCTCGGTCAGAGCTCCTGACCCCTCACCAGCTGTAATACTCGGGTGTTGACCATCCAGGTGGCCTTTGCTAAGTTCACTTCCCAGTTTTTGAAGGTTCCCCCACCAAGTGCCTTTAGGGTGGTTTTAAGTAGTCCATTGCAGCGTTGAACTTTCCCAGCAGCTGGTGCATGATAAGGGATATGATATATCCATTCAATACCATGTTCTCTGACCCAGGTGTTGATGAGGCTGTTCTTAAAATGAGTCCCGTTGTCTGACTCGATCCTATCAGGGGTGCCATGTCTCCACAGGACTTGCTTTTCCAGGCCCAGGATGGTGTTCCGGGCTGTAGCATGAGGCACAGGGTAGGTCTCCAGCCATCCAGTGGTTGCTTCAACCATGGTCAACACGTAGTGCTTGCCTTGGCGGGTTTGGGGAAGGGTGATGTAGTCAACTTGCCAGGCTTCACCATACCTGTACTTTGACCATCGTCCACCATACCACAGAGGCTTCACCCGCTTGGCCTGTTTGATTGCAGCACAGGTCTCACAACTGTGGATGACCTGTGAGATGCTGTCCATGGAAAGGTCCACCCCTCGGTCACGGGCCCATCGGTATGTTGCATCTCTCCCCTGATGACCAGAGGCATCATGGGCCCAACGAGCTAGGAATAATTCTCCCTTGTGCTGCCAGTCCAGATCCACCTGTGATACTTTCACCTTGGCAGCTCGGTCCACCTGCTCGTTGTTGCGATGCTCTTCATTAGCCCGACTCTTGGGTACGTGCGCATCCACGTGTCGAACCTTCACGGTCAGCTTCTCTACTCGGGCGGTGATCCTGCCAAATCTCAGCGGCCCAGATGGGTTTCCCTCTGCGCTGCCAGTTGGCCTTTCTCCAGCGATCCAGCCATCCCCACAGAGCATTAGCTACCATCCATGAGTCGGTGTAGAGATAGAGCCTCGGCCACTTCTCTCGTTCAGCAATATCCAAAGCCAGCTGGACGGCTTTAAGCTCTGCAACCTGACTCGATCCACCTTGTCCCTCGGTAGCTTGTGCAACTCGTCGTGTGGGGCTCCATACTGCAGCTTTCCACTTTCGATTAGCGCCTACAATTCGGCAGGAACCATCAGTGAAGAGGGCATAACGTCTTTCAGTCTCCGGTAGCTCATTATATGGTGGGGCTTCCTCAGCACGAGTCACTTGCTCTTCTTCTTCAGAGGATAATCCAAAAGTCTCACCTTCAGGCCAGTTTGTTATAATTTCTAGAATCCCAGGGCGATTCGGGTTTCCAATACGGGCACGCTGTGTGATGAGGGCGATCCACTTGCTCCATGTGGTGTCGGTGGCATGATGCGTGGAAGGAACCTTTCCCTTGAACATCCAACCCAGCACCGGTAGTCGGGGTGCCAGAAGCAACTGTGCTTCAGTGCCAATTACCTCTGAGGCAGCTTGGACTCCTTCATAGGCTGCCAAGATTTCCTTCTCTGTGGGAGTGTAGTTGGCTTCAGACCCTCTGTAGCTTCGGCTCCAGAATCCCAGTGGTCGGCCACGAGTCTCACCAGGCACCTTCTGCCAGAGGCTCCAGGACAGACCATTGTTCCCGGCTGCAGAGTAGAGCACATTCTTCACCTCTGGTCCTGTCCTGACTGGGCCAAGGGCTACCGCATGAGCGATTTCCTGCTTGATCTGGGCAAAGGCTTGCTGCTGTTCGGGCCCCAGTGGAAATCATTCTTCTTGCGGGTAACCAGGTAGAGAGGGCTCACGATCTGGCTGTACTCGGGAATGTGCATCCTCCAGAAACCTATGGCGCCTAGGAAAGCTTGTGTTTCCTTCTTGCTGGTCGGTGGAGACATCGCAGTGATCTTATTGATGACCTCGGTGGGAATCTGACGTCGTCCATCTTGCCACTTTACTCCCAGGAACTGGATCTCTTGGGCAGGTCCCTTGACTTTGCTCCTTTTGATGGCAAAGCCAGCTTCCAGGAGAATCTGGATGATTTTCTCTCCTTTCTCAAACACTTCCTTTGCTGTGTTTCCCCACACGATGATGTCATCGATGTATTGCAGATGTTCTGGAGCCTCACCCTTTTCCAATGCAGTCTGGATCAGTCCGTGGCAAATGGTGGGACTGTGCTTCCACCCCTGGGGCAGTCGGTTCCAGGTGTATTGCACACCCTTCCAGGTAAAAGCAAACTGGGGCCTGCATTCTGCTGCCAAAGGAATGGAGAAGAAGGCATTGGCAATGTCAATAGTGGCGTACCACTTCGCTGCTTTGGACTCCAGCTCGTACTGAAGTTCCAACATGTCCGGCAGCAGCGCTCAATGGTGGCGTGACCTCATTCAGGCCACGGTAGTCCACCGTCAGCCTCCATTCTCCACTGGACTTACGCACTGGCCATATAGGGCTGTTGAAAGGTGAATGGGCCTTGCTGACCACCCCTTGGCTCTCCAGTTTGCGAATCATCTCATGGATGGGAACCACAGAGTCTCTGTCGGTGCGGTATTGCCGGCGGTGCACTGTTGCTGTGGCGATTGGCACCTGTTGTTCTGCAACTCTTAGCAGTCCCACGGCAGAGGGGTCATCTGAGAGGCCAGGCAATGTACTCAGTTGTCTGATATCTTCTGTCTCCACAGCAGCTATCCCAAAAGCCCAACGATGTCCTTTTGGGTCCTTGAAATATCCATTTCTGAGATAGTCTATGCCGAGAATGCACGGGGCCTCCGGGCCAGTCACGATGGGGTGTTTCTGCCACTCGTTCCCAGTTAAACTCACTTCAGCTTCCAGTACAGTCAGCTGCTGGGATCCTCCTGTCACCCCAGAAATAGAAATGGGTTCTGCTCCCACATACCTTGATGGCATCAGAGTACATTGAGCACCGGTGTCAACCAAAGCCGTGTATCTTTGTGGGTCAGATGTGCCAGGCCATCGGACCCACACAGTCCAAAAGACCCGATTCTCCCTTTCCTCTACCTGGCTAGAGGCAGGGCCCCTCTATTCCTGGTCATGTTGCATGTTGCTCCCTTCCGGTGAATACGTTCCTGAGGTCCCTTCAAGAGGATCGGTCATATTATCATTCCTACCGTCTGGAGTTCTGTGTGCGGGAGACCGGAGCAGCGTTGACTCTAGATGCACTTCTTGTGGTAGTTGTCCCTCTTTTTAGTTCACGTACCCGAGCTGCTAAGGAGGAGGTGGGTTTTCCATCCCACTTACTCATGTCTTCTCCATGTTCCTGAAGGAAAAACCAGAGGTTACCTCGTGGGGTGTATCCTCTCTCCCTGGTTGGGGGTCGCCGGCTCCTAATGGCAGAGACTCTTGTTGGTTCTGGCGAGATGTGGTAAATCTCTTCCTTAAGTTCCTTTTCAATTTCTGATGGCCTTCTTCAATCAAGCTCCGGACTTGCTCAGCCAAAAGACTTGTTTCCACGGATGAGACATGGGTGCGAAACGGGGCTGTGACGGTGTCCTCGTAAATCCTCAGTTTGTTCACCAAGACGCCCACCCTGTCCTCGCCTTCCCTCCATTGCAGCGTTGCCAGGTAACGGGAGTATATCTCTGGTCCAAGGCGTGCGAACCTCAACCACATCTGTGACGTGCACTGGACACCATCTGGGCTCTTAGGAAATCTCTCATCTTCTGAGAAAATGATCTCCAGCACAGCCAATTCCCTCAGGCACCGGATACCTTGTTCCATTGTGCTCCATTTTCCTTGGTGCACCTGGAGGTCTTCTTTACAAAGGTACCTGTCCCTTACACTTGTCAAGCAGTCGCCGCCAGAGGCTGAGGGTTTCTTGGGTTCTCCCGATCCCCTGGTCAATGACCACATCCCGGGACAGAGATCCCAGTTGCCTGGCCTCACTTCCGTCCAGAATGGTGTCATTGGCTGCAGCGTCCCAGATGCGGAGCAGCCAGGTCAGGATAGACTCGTTCGTCTGGCGGGTGAATTCCCTCCGCAGGTCTCGCAGCTCACCCAGGGACAGCGACCGAGTGATGATCTCTGGCTCTGCTGGGTGCGAAGGTCCTGCTGCATCCTCGTCAGTCACTATGCAGACTGATTTGCTTTTGATTTCTTCTGAAGAGGGGCAACTGATACTGGTTTAGGCTGCTCTGGTTCAGTGACAGTTTGTGTGCTGACAGTGCCTTTGGTTTCTTTCTCCTCTGTGACAGTCTGTGTAGAGATGGACACTGTTGTCTTGTGTTTGGTTCCTTTCTCCTCTGTGACAGTCTGTATAGACATGGTGTTTGTTGCTCTGCTCTTTTTTCCTCTCTCATCCTGAGGATGCTGTGCCATAGCTCTGATTCTAGGCATGGTGTACATGGTGCAGGCTGTACAAAGAAGACAAAGCAGAACTAACAGCAAGTTTATGTCGTCTTTGACATCCAGAGGGAACTCACTATTTTCAAAAACTGCTGTGTCAGGCCTGAATGGCTGGAAAAAAACATTCTTTAATCCTTCCCCCAGGGGCTGGGTGTGATTGTTGAGGCCCCAGATGTAGCAGCCTAGAGTGGGACAAGCAGACAAAGTTGAGTATATATTCTGAATTATGGTCATTGCCTTGGAGGTTTTTATGCAGCAGGCATAATAGACTAATAAAGCAAATTTTATACCATACCCTGGTCTACACAGGAGCATTACAACCGGCAGATAGTTCCACATGTGCGGAAAAATATAGAAAGCTAGGTACAAGACCTATGTAGTCATGTTGAGCATCACAGTGAGTACGTGGCTTCTACAATACAAAATTGTAATTCTGACTTTTCTCAGCACTCGAACCCAACATTGGGTGCCAAAATATGTACTAGTTTGAAAACAAACTAGTGGAAGGCACCAAGTCAGAAAAATAATTTAATAGGGAAATAAAGGGGAAAAAAAAACCAAGGCAGAAAATACTGGGTTCAACTGACAGAGTCAGGATACAACCTGACACCCTGTTAGTCAGGGTGGTGGTGGCAGTCCAATAAAACGGTGGCTGCAGTCCTCCTGAAGTGATGGATGTGGTTCTGTCAAAGCAGTGACCCGGTAGAAAGGGCCTGCTCTTCCTCAGAAGGTCCTGTGGTGGCTATGTAGCTCCTGTCCTCTGGGAATCCAGTGGAAATGTTGTCTCTGGTGTTCAGAATCTCAGATTATATCCAGGATGGAATGCTTGGTTCCTCCCTCTGGGTGGAGCATCTCACAATGAGATGATGAGTCATGAGGCCAGGCATTGATTAGGCTCATTAACAGAAGATAGTCCGGAGGCAGTTATCTTTGAGTCATGCAGCAGGGCATCGATGGGCCATTAACAGAAAGATAGTCTGGGGGGAGGAGGCAAGGAAAACACTGCCCCACCTGATTTCAACAGCTCATGAGGATGGTAATAGACTACAATGCAACCCAGGACAACAGCCAAAGGGCGAGAAGTCACCAAAGTGCTGTTACAAGAAATAATACCACACTTTGGAGTTCCAGCCACAATTTCCTCAGATAGAGGACCACATTTTATTTCAAGGGTTGTACAGCAAATTAGCCGCCCTGGGTATAGATTGGGAACTTCACATCCCCTATCACCCCCAGTCAAGTGGCCAGGTGGAGAAAATGAATCATTTAATTAAACAGCAAATTGTGAGATTAGGACAAGAAGCTAAATTACCTTGGCCCCAGGCACTTCCATTAGCATTGTTGCAGATTTGGACTAAACCAAGAACAAAAGAGAAATTGAGTCCTTTTGAGATTCTCTGTGGAAGGCCATATGGGGTACAAGAAGGAACACCAGCCCAAGTGGGGAGGAGACCCTACACGGGTATATGATGGCCCAGAATAAACAACTCAGAGAGATTGAAAAGCTTCTTGCTGGAACTCGAAGCAGAGAATTAGCCCAGTACATGACATACAACCTGGAGATTATGTGTATGTTAAGACTTTTACAGAAAAGACCTTGGAACCTCAGTGGGAAGGACCATTCCAGGTGCTTCTCATCACCAATACTCCAATCAGGATTAAGGAACAGAACTCTTGGATTCATCATACATGAGTAAAGAAAGCTCCGGAAGCCGTTTGGAAAGCAACACTGAGTGATAAAGAACTGAAATTGAAACTTACTCGGGAAAGATGAGTAGATTTTGGGCAGAAATGCTAGCCTGGAAAGTTGTATTTCTCATGACTATAGCCGGGGTTGTAACCAAAGCCAACAAACCACCATGGGAGTTATCGTGTAACTGGGAGATATTTTTGTCAAGGAAAGGCTTATGACGCTTACTACTGTAAAATGCTCTCTCAGATGTTGAAGGTCATAGATGCAACTGTGTGGCAAGGAAGAAATGTTTAGGGCTGCAAACATGCGTTCGTTCAGACTGGATTCCATCGCTACAACCAAAAACCTATGGAGCTAATGCGGATTGATTCCGGATGTTGTTACAAATGTTTATCTACCTGTCCTGAATATAGACTGAAGGTTGAGGGGTGTGCAGTTAAGGGTTATAACTTCAATTATAATATTACTCAAGATTGTGTTTATCCCCAGAAAGATGAGGTTGGAATAAACCCACCAACCCAAGCACCGGAAGAAATCACAACCACTCAAACTACCCCAAAGGAAATGGTTCAGCCTATAATCACCAGAATTGGACCTTATGCTATTAATAGAGTAGGGATCCAAAGATTATTACTGAACCCAGAATGGTCTCTGAAGCGAGTAGAGATGGCAATGCAGGTGAATGCTTCAGATTTCCAATTAGATTGTACCCCATTCCTGAAGACTTCTTTTATAGATCGGACCACTTGGTTACAGAAGCGTACACCTGATACGTTCAGACAGAAAAGGGACATTACAGGAATACTAGGAACAGGACTGGGGATTTTGAACACAGTGGACTCAGAAGTATTAATGAACAAATTGACTGCGACCAGTAATGATGTAGTTAAATTGCAACAACCTTTACAATCTTCTTTCATTAGGTACTAGTCAGTGGAAATTATCTAAAATATTACCAGAATGGGAAGATATAGAAGAATGAAATCATGGGCTAATAGTAAATGCCATGGGTACAGCTAGTGAGAACACATCCTTAGCCCTTGGGTGTGTACAAGCACAATTATGGATGCAGTCAGCAGCTGCATCAATCATCAGAGAAGGTGGTGAAGGCACGTTCCCTGCTGAGGTTCGCAAAATTGTTTGGGATAATGCCTCTGACTTAGTAAGAGAACTCCAGTCATGGTGGGTCTTAGTTAACTTTACTTATGATCCTGTAACAAGTATGGTGACTGCCTTTGTTTTAACTATAAATAATGCACCAGTGAGTCTGATACACCCAATAACTGCTTTAGGATTAAATCATGAAGGAACCATCCTATACCCCTCTGAACACAGAAAGTGGGCGCGAAAAGTTAAAGGGAAGCGGAAGACTATTAATATAGAGTCTTGTGCCATGAGGAAACAATTGGGGTTTATACGTGAGGGAAATATAAATGAGGATCAAGATACTTGCCTGGATACAGACCAGAGCATTTGTCACTTCGAAGTTCACTCGGTCAATCAGACAACCTTGCTTGTGTACATAAGCCAGGGCTGTGCGTGTCTTAGGACATCATGCCCCGCGATACTGGTGGATGAATTGATCATAAATGAAACCAAATCTAATCTGTGCATATGTAATTTTGCAGAATTGAAGGCTGTGACTTCTCCTATCAGGCACCTGTTGTATCACATCAATACATAAAGGTGAATCTGACTATCGTGCAGGAAATATCGCCTGTGCCTATAGGGATGAATTTAACTCTAGTCAAGCAGCTGTTGAAACATGAAGACTTAAAGGAAATTCTTGAAGAAATTAAGAACATGGGGAAGAAGACTGATTACAATACACCATGACGCAGAAACTATATGGAGAGTCTTTAAACGGTTGGAAATAGACACATCTCATTGCTGGTGGGATGTGCTCTTTGGATGGTCACCAAAAGCGACTGGGATACTCAATATGTTAGTTCATCCAATTATTGTTTTATTGATTTTGGTTAGCATAAGTTTGATTATGTCTATTATAATATTCATTTGGAATTGGAAAATATTAGGATGGGTAGCGATTCAAACCTCATTATCAAAAGCATATAGTGGTGGCCTTAAGAGATACTTTTACTTGGTATGAAGATGAAGAATCTGGGTAGTACTAAAAGAATTTACTAAGCTTATAGAAAAGGGGGGAATGAACTATAGTGTTCAGTTAGAGCCTAGAGAGTTAAATGTTGAGAAACAAGTTATGAGACTTTTTAGAAAGCTTAGAAGTTAGGAGTTAGGAATGTAACCAATAAAGACAGATAGTGTCAACCAAGGTTGATTGTTTTACATCTGGTAACACTCAGAGCCAGCCAAAGAGGGACCAACACATCTGGTAACATTTAAATGAAACCGATATACCTCGAATAACACTCAGAATCAACCCGGGGAGACCTATACATTATGAATTTTAACACTGAAACTAATCAAAACCAAAAAATGAAGAGACCAGCAGGTCAGGTAGTCCTAGCAGCAAGGCGAAGGTGAAAAGTTTAGGGGGGAGGAAGACTTCTCTCTCCTTCATCTCTGCGTCCCCAGACTCAGTTTACGACCCCTGACTCAATAAAGAAAAGGGACTATGCAGCCGTAATGAGCATGCAAACTCATTATAATACCGAGTGGGGAATGGGCAGTGATAGGTAATAAATATGCACAGGCACCTTAGAATATGCATGATTTTTGTGGATCAATAGAGAGCTAGAAGCTGCGGAAAGGCGCACAAGCCTTTGGGAGACATCCCGCGTGTCCGCCCAGTGCTGAAAATAAACATCCCCTTTTAACCAAACTGGTTGAAAGGTGTTTTGTCCTTGCCTTTCACGCATCACCATCCCGGGCTTGCAGGGGCGAGTGTGGGCAGGCCTTGAGCTGCTCCATGGAGCTTCCAGCCCCTGCTAGATCCATTGGGGCGCGACACAGGCAGTGGTGGGTGTTCGTCGGTGCTCAGTGTCCGTTGGCGTTTGCAATCCGACGGATAAATTGAGTCCAAACAGGCAGCGACCTCCACAGTGGCCCAGGGGAATGGGGGTCACAGTCAGATCTCTTAGAGGTCAGGACAAACATTTTGATCTTTTATTCTCACAATTTTCCAGGGGTAAAGGAGTGGTTTTTCTCTCGCAATAGCTCATGCTGCAGCTCCTTGTCCTTTCCCCCATGGGGAGCAGCCCCATATGATATGCGGAAAAGACTCCACTACTGGAATAAGTAGTGAAGTTGGTAGGCATGTTTATTTCAGTGCTGGGGCGCATGGGGGATAATTCCTCCAAAGTCATGCGTGCCCACAGCTGCATTCAGCTTGATATATATCGGGTTACAAGTTCCATATTCATTGAGTTTCCCAATACGCCTATACATATTCATTACTTAGCCCTGCCTAGCCTCACCTCATATTACAATGAGCCCAAAAGTCATTTACATCCACGTTGCGCTTGCGCAGTGTCGTCTGGTGGTCGTGGGCAGGGGCTCTGGGATGGAATAAGGGTCTTCCTCAGAAGAAGTAAAGGGTCTTCCTCCTTCTGAACTTTTCACCTTGCTTCCCTACGCATGCTCTTTATGTCCCTGGCCCAAGTCCAAACTTCAAGGCTGGTTTAAGTTAGTTTTAGGTTGAAAACAGGATCTTTGGTTAAGATTCTTTCTCTTTATCAATAGTCTTCTATCTTCTCATCCTGCTTTGGTAGGCACAATAAGTGTTGAGCAAGCTGTATGCATTGCTTTTAACAAATAGCTCCTTAGCAAATCATTTAACCTCTGCTTCTCCATCTCCCCTGATTCATGTATGCCCGTTTTCCTTTGTCTGGAGACAAACCCCCACTGCCCCCAGCCCCTCAGTGTCCCTCACCAGGCATCAGGGCCAGCCTCCCCAGTAGCTGTCGGCTGCGCTGAGGCAGGAAGCTCTGGTCCTGCTACCAGCTCACACCACACTGGGCCAGTGCCAGCAGACAGAGGTGCTTTGACTTCCTGTCCCCTTCCCCGTGTGCCCAGCCCAGTGTCACCACCCCCGTGTCCCCAGCCTGTGCCTCCCCGGCTCTGCCATCACATGGAGGACGAGGATGGCTATGTGGTCTTAGAACAACTGGACAAGCAGGATGTCAATAATGCGATGTGGGTTGGTCATGTGAGTTCTTGGGGTGGCCCTGGGGTGGTCTGGAGGTTCTGAGGGGGATGTGGGTTATGCATTAGGGGTCGAGGGGGTCAGTTTGGTGGTCTCGATGAGGCCTTTATGGGTCTGGGGAGAGGTCAGGGGCCCCAGGGTGGGTCCTGGCAGGTCCTGGGGTCTTCCTGGGAGGGAGGTCCCATCAAAGGGTTCTGGGAGTCCCATAGGGTGATGCTAGGGGGGGTTCTGTGGGGGGTCATGGGGATTTCATGGGGTGGTCCTGGAAGGTCCCGAGGGATCAAGGGGAGGGTTCCATGGGGGGGTTTCTCGGGGTCCCATGTGGGAGTCCCGAGAGAGGGTCCTGGGTGGCGGGTCCCGGTGGTCCCATGGGGTGGGTCCTGGGGGGCCCGATGGGTCACGAGAAGTGTTCTTAGGGGGTCCTGGAAGGTCCCAGGGAGGGTCCCATTGGGGTGGTTCTGAGGGTTCCATGCGGGAGTACAAGAGGGGGTCTTGGGGAGGGTAATGGAGCGTCCCCTGGGGGAGGTTCCTGGGGTAGGGTTGTGGAAGGTCCCAGAGGGTCTGGGGAGGGTGTCCTGGGAGGGTCCCGAGGATCCTGGGGGCTTCTGGGAGCAGAGCCCAAGACCGGGGGATGGGGGTGGGCATGGCCTGAGACTGGGTGGGCTCACAAAGGGGCGTGGTCCTGAAGCAGTCCAGGGGGGTCACTGTGGGGGTTGGGGGTCACAGAAGGATTTGGAGGGGAGGTCCCAGAGGTCAGTGGAGGGGTGGGAACATGACTGGGGACCCTGCGGACAGGAAACTGTGGGTACAATCCGAGGAAACTGAGGAGTTGTATCGGCACCTCCACAGGAGTTACAATAGGGCGGGAAGGTTGCAATAGCACATGCCAGTCGCTGATCCTCGGATGGAATGGGGGCGTGTCTTGGAACCCATCCCAGGGTGATTCCCATCCACACGCACCCACTGAGGGGGAAGGAACGAAGGGTGGGGCAGAGTGGAGGAACTGTGGGCTGGCTCCGTGGGAATCCAGGCACGCAGAGGGGAAGTCGGTGGCAGTTTTGCTGCTGATAAACCAGGGGAGAGAAGGGAAGGTGTCCTGCAGCTGACGCAGCGACTGGGGCGGAATCTCTCTCCTTGGATGGACTCGCTTCATTAAACCCTAATAATAATATTAACACCTCCTCTCCATCTCAAAGTCACCTCCCTCCATCCCAAAGTCATCCCCTTCAAGGCACGGCCCGCATCCCTGGACGCTCCCAGATGGTCCCGGGTATCCTGGGGGTCCCGGGGGGGTCCTGAGGTAGTGTCTGGGCAATCCTGGTGGGGTCTATGGTGGGGATTGGGTGTCCCAGAAGGAATTGGGGGAGTCCTGGAGGGTTTGGGGAAGTTAGAGGCGTCACGGAAGAGTCACAGGTGATATTTGAGGGTCGGAGGGGGCGTCCGCGCTGCAGGAGCCGGTGCGGGAGTGGGGCGGGTGTCACAGCCCATGCTACCACTGTGGGAGGGGCTGCTCAGGACATGGCCCTTTCCCATCAGACCACGCCCTCTTGCCTAAAGCCATGCCTCCTCTCCTTATATCATGCCCATTCCATCTTGGCCATGACCCCACTCCCTCAGACAGACAATGGGGCGGGACCCTGGCCACACCCCATCCCAAGACGACATCCATTGACTTTAGACCACGTCCCTTCACCCTCTGACCATGCCCTTCATCCTAAGATGTTCCCCCTCCCCTTTGGCCATCCCCCTTTTATCCTTTTTACCCCTTTTACACCACTATGTCCTACTGTGGGGGGAATTGTCACCGACCACCAGCAGGATGGGGCAGCTTGAGGGGGTCAGAGGTCAGCAGGGGGGCACACTGGGGGTCATTGGTGACACAAGGGTCAGTGGTCACTCACCACATGCTCTTCGCCTCGCTGTGCTGCAGATCCATGCCCCCTTGCTTGGGCAAAGCAGTGTTTTGGCTTTACCCACCTCAGCCACGCCCCTTTGTGACCCCGCTCATCCTCCTCAGGCCTTGCCCACTCTCCATCTTACCCCTTGGGCTTTGCTCTCGGAACAGCCCCTGTACCCTCCTGGACATTTGAAGATCCCTCTGGGACATCATGGGACCTTCCAGGACCCACCCCTAGGATCCCACATGGAACCCTCCCAAGGACCCTCCCCAGGACCTCTGACCCCCTCTGACCCCCTCAGACCCCATCAGAACCTCTCAAGAATCACTAGGAACCCCCCAGGAATCCCCGGACCCCCACGATGCTCCCTCCTCCCGACTGCCCCTGGGACCCCCCATGTGGGACCCCCACAACACCCCTATGGGATCCTCTCTAGGACCCCCCAGGAAATTCCAGGACCAGCCAGGACTTCCTTTGGACGTCTCAGGACCTCTGACCCCCCTGGGACCCTCATGGTACTGAACCAGGGGGGATGGGGAAGCAGAGGTTAAATGATTTGCTAAGGAGCTATTTGTTAAAAGCAATGCATACAGCTTGCTCAACACTTATTGTGCCTACCAAAGCAGGATGAGAAGATAGAAGACTATTGATAAAGAGAAAGAATCTTAACCAAAGATCCTGTTTTCAACCTAAAACTAACTTAAACCAGCCTTGAAGTTTGGACTTGGGCCAGGGACATAAAGAGCATGCGTAGGGAAGCAAGGTGAAAAGTTCAGAAGGAGGAAGACCCTTTACTTCATCAGTGACCCCTGCCCATGACCACCAGACAACACTGCGCAAGCGCAACGTGGATGTAAATGACTTTTGGGCTCATTGTAATATGAGGTGAGGCTAGGCGGGGCTAAGTAATGAATATGTATAGGCGTATTGGGCAACTCAATGAATATGGAACTTGTAACCCGATGTATATCAAGCTGAATGCAGCTGTGGGCACGCATGACTTTGGAGGAATTATCCCCCATGTGTCCCAGCACTGAAATAAACATACTTACTTCACTACTTATTCCAGTAGTGGAGTCTTTTCCGCATATCAGGATCCTCCCAGAACCCCTCCAGGACATCCTGGGATGCCTTGGGACCTTCCACGACCCTCCCAGGAAGCCCAGGAACGCTGGAGGGCTGCTCCCAGACAAAAAGACCAACAGCTCTGGCTGGCCCTGGCCTCCCAGGGGCTGCCTCAGGCTGCCCCCAAGACATTGTGAGTGATGTGCTTTCCATCCTCTGGAAAAGAGCCATCCTTTGCAGACAGGCAACCCTGGCCAGAAGTGGGATTCAGCCAAAGCAAGTCCAACTAAGAAACACGGGTTTGTTCCATTCAGAAAGTAGTTATAATTCCCCCTTCCCGTTTTTTTGTGGAAAGAGGAAAAAGCCCTCCTTTTTTTCAAACTTGACTGCTTTCAGACTTGACTTCTGCATCAGAACATCAATCAATTGGTCCTGCTGGATTGGTCTCCATGACAGGTTTTTCTCTCATAAATATGCAACCTGTAATACCAGTGCACAGGGTAATGCCAACCCCCCACAGGGTCCTGGAGCACTGGAAAATCAAGAATCCATTGGATTTTTCTCTCTCCAGCCCCCTTCCAAGCCAGCCTTTAAAGGAAGGTGTGAGATCTCTGTTTTAGCATGGGCAATGTTGGCCAGGTGATGCTTGGCCTCTCCTGGGAGAGCAGTCACTTTGGCACAGTTTCAAAATTAATCCTGCCACCTGTGAGGAGAAGTGAAGGTACTGTGATTTATTTTTTTTTTAAATTCTTTTGAATAGTGGGAAAACCAATTTCTACCTGGGCTGTGTGATAGACCAAAGAAAAACAGAAATGGGTTCAGGGCCAACCTGCATCCATTTGTTCTTCTGCCACCATTGTCCCCTCACTCAAATGGCTCCTCTCCCTGCCCTGTGGCTCTTCATCTCCACCCAGATATTCATAGCAAGATATTCCCTTCTACCTGTACTTTTAGCCATATTAAAAAAACCAAGCCCTCTGTTTCCTGGCATTATATGAAGGTGTGCGTGAAGATTAGCAAAGTTCACAATGATGCATCCAAAGAGGCTCTTTTCAGGGTTGAAGGAACAAATAAGATTTCCTCTCATGCCCTCGAGAGGAAGTTGTTACTTAGAATACATAAATGTGGGTTTTAAGGCTATTTTCCAAAGAGTAACATTTTTCTTGAAGACTGGGGTCACTGGTGTTTGCAGAGGTTTTTATAGTGAGCTCCTTTGGGGTTGTCCTGAACAGCTTTCTTTTGAATGCTTTCTGTGTTGGCAAGCATGCGGGAGGAGGCTTTAAGGAGCCCCTGGGGGAGCATTACCTGGGAGGGGCACAGGATCCTCCGCAGCTCCCTGAGGATGCCATCCCAGCCCGAATACGCAATTCCCAGTGAGGCGTTCCCATATCCTGTGGTCCCCTTGGGCTGCCACAGCTGTGCCACCCACCAGGAAACTGGGAGAGGGAGATGCTGAGCCCAGTCAGGGAAATCAGGGGAGGTGTGGGAAGGAGTGCCCGGATGCCTCTGCCACCCTGCAAACTCATAGCAGAGCACGAGGGACAGGGCCAGGGTGGCTGTCAGGGCCCCAGGGAGGCGGCGAGGACAGCAGAGGGATGCTCTGGGAACCCTTCGGGATCCTTGAAAGTCAGATCCTGCTGCTGGGCAAGGGATATGGAAAACAGAGCGGGATCAGGAGCACCTGTTACCCCCTCCAACCCCAAAGAGCCCAAGGCAGGAAGTGCTGGGGGAAAGCAACTGAGTGAGACCCCCCCTGCATAGGAGCACGAGGAGCTGTGTGACCCCCAAACCCCCTCTGCTCCCTCTTTTGGGGTCATGGCTTGGGGGGATGGGACAGCAGCCAACCACAGCCTCAAGAAAAGCCCCCCAGACCCTCAATTTCCCCAACCTGAGCAGCTCTTGGCAACTCCTGAGTGGCTTCACCCCCCCCCCCCCCCCCCGCCCCGCTCCAGTTCCTCTTGAAGAAGGGGCAGTCAATAACTAACTCATGTAAGCACAAGTTAACTATTGGGAGACAGGAAATGTTAGTTCAGACAGAAGATGTTAATTACAAAGCCTGAGAAGCCGAATTCACCCTAATCTTGTCAAGATAGAGGGGACAAGGATCATCTCAGAGACTGCTGAATCATTCCTCAAAGGACTACGCACTCCCAGGGAGAAAGGTGAAAAGTTCACTGGGAGGATGACTACTGGCCTTCATCAGAAAAGACCCCCGAGGAAGAGGAGAGGTCTTCCTCAGTGCGACCACCAGGACACACAGCGCATGCGTGGCCCATATGCTAATGACTTCCGATAAATAATTTGTATAACCACACCTGTCCCAAGGAATGTGATGAATATTCATAATTTAACCCTTAATACTGTGTTGTAGAGAGCACCAGGGTGTGTGTGTTTGGAGGAGCGATCCCCACACACCCGGCGCGCCGAATAAAGCAAGTACCCACTTCTCTGACTCTGTCTCTGAAGTGTCTCCTGGCCCGGTTGTGGCGTGATTCACTCTCCCCCAACGATCTGAGGTGGCCCAGAGGACATGACCCCCCAGTACCTGAACCCTCCAGGGGTGGGGAGCTCCCCGCACTCCCCCACTTGCCCTGTCGGTCTATGACCACATAGCTGTCGTCGTCCTCATGTGATGGCAGAGCCGGGGAGGCACAGGCTGGGGACACGGGGGTGGTGACACTGGGCTGGGCACACGGGGAAGGGGACAGGAAGTCAAAGCACCTCTGTCTGCTGGCACTGGCCCAGTGTGGTGTGAGCTGGTAGCAGGACCAGAGCTTCCTGCCCTCAGCGCAGCCCGACAGCTACTGGGGAGGCTGGCCCTGATGCCCTGGTGAGGGACACTGAGGGGCTGGGGGCAGTGGGGGTTTGTCTCCAGACAAAGGAAAACGGGCATACGGGGCTGCTCCCCACGGGGGAAAGGACAAGGAGCTGGCAGCACGAGTTATTGCAAGAGCAAAACCCCTCCTCAAAAATGGTCAAAATAAAAGATCAAAATGTCCGTCCTCTAAGAGATGATAATCAACAAAGTATCATTGAAAGAGGCATAAAACATCAATAACTGATCCATGAAATGCTAGATATATCTGAAAATGGACAAATTGTTTTGCAGAGCTCACGGCCCAGTTTACCAGCCCTGTGTGTGGAGTGGCACCACCTCAGCGGGAAGCCCTGGGGCCTCACTTCTCCTACCCACTACGTAGGAGCCGTTTATTAAGGTAATTAATAGCTGTTTCACTGTCTCTGAGCTGCCTTGGTCCTCTGCCAGGCACAGGCAACACGGGCTCAGAGGCTGCGGGTGCCGAAGGTGGGATTCAGCCTCCTAAAATTGCGAACCTCCGGGCATTGCTCCCAGACAAAAGCTGCTGGGACCGGCGGCTGTGACTGGCCTTGGGACTCCCGGGGGCTGCCTCTAGACTGCCCCCGACACGGGGGACAAGAGAGGGACATGGGAAGACATGGGGGGGACATGGCGGGGAGCACAGGGGACACAGGCAAGGACACAGTGGACCATCAGTCTCAAGTTCCCCCCCCACTCCGGCTGAATCTTGGATCATCCCAGCACCAAAACACCTCTTAAAATGCCACTTTTTCTTCCTCCCTCTTCTCAATGTTCACCCCAGAAGTGCAACTTCCCAAGTTATTTTTAGGTTTTATTTGGTTTTTTAGGTCAATTTCTCCCTACATCGCCCGCCTCAGAGAGACTTTCACCGGCTGCGGCTCTGTCCATCCCCGCAGGAGCTGGCGGATCTGCAGGAATTGGGATTTTTCCTGCATTAATGCTGGTTTGTTTTGGGGTGCAATGGAGGCTCAGATCTCAGCAGGTTCTCTCTGGCAGATCCAATGCAGCCTCGTGTCACAGTTCTGAGGGTCGATCCCATTACCCTTGAGCGTTCCACAGGCTCCAGGTTGCTTCCCGAGGTCCAGCTGGAACCTGCGGGTGTCACCCCTGGGGGTCCCTCGGGGACAGTGGGGTGCTCCCCCTGACCCCCAGCGCTCCCCCTGGCGCTCACCGGTCCTGGTCGAGGCCGGAGCTTTTCTCCCACATCCTGGCTGTCCTGGCCACAGGCACCAAGAGGCCGATCCAGAAGTGCCGTGTGGGTTTCTGCAGGCTTTCAATTAGGAATTCCTGTCCCGGGAAAGGAGAAGTGATGATGCTGTTTTGGTCACCCCAAAACAGGCTCTGTCCTCAGCCCAGAACTGAGCCCCACCCGTGTCCCCCGCACTCTTCCACAGGCAACGGGGGGGTTTGAACATGGTCGGGGGGCTGATCACAGGATTCTGGGAACCCCCTCACCCTTCCATGGGTGCCTCCAGCCCCTCCGGCACCACCAGCCCCCCTGGGTGCAGCCCCAGGACCATGCCACATCCCCAGCACTATAATTTCCTTCACCAGCTCATCCTGATCCCATGGCACCAGCAGTGCAGACCCCTGATTCTCACAGTCCTCCCAGCTCCTGTTCCAAGGGTTCATCCTGTTGGAAACGCAGTAGCACTTGGTCGTGCCAAGCACCAAGCCCGTGGGGCAGAAATGGCATCCCTCGCTCTCTGCGGACACACGGACGGATCCCAATGCACTGAGGCACCACTGTGGAACCAGAGGGAATCTCTGGCCTCCCTTTTCTGCTAAAAAGAGCATCCAATGTCTAGGCATGCTTCTAAAAACAATCCCATGAGGGCAGTTTGCTTGAGATAAAAGTACTGTCTGCTGGCTTACACCAGGTGCCATCTTCTGTGAGGAGACAGCTCAGATGGCACAGTGACAGCAGACAAACAGTCACTGCTTGTAACACAGCAAACTACAAATGCCAAGAGCTGATGCTTGTGTATCTTCTTCAAAAGAGTGTAGAGAAAAAAGCGAGGGAGGTTAAGAGCAAAATTTTAAAATGCTGCACCAGGCTCTGTCTAAAAGAGTGTACAGATTTATAAATTCTAAAGCCAGGATGTGCTCTGTAGAGATTAACCAGAAATGGCTTCATATGAATATTTGCTCCTGCTGTCATCTCCCAGAAGAAGGGCAGTTTCTCCAGTGTGTCCTGCAGGTAGCAGAGGCAGCACCCCATGGCACAGTGCGCTGCAATTGCTCCAGGTGTTAATTTTTGGGAAATGAGCCAAATGCTGCTGTGGTATCTGTTGAGTTCACACTTACTGGCAACCAGAGCACCCGCTTGTGTGTTTGCCCTCAAAAGACAGCCTTAGTTGAAGCTCTGCTGTCACTGCACAAGGAACTACTGATGTGAAAAGTTTTCCCTTCTTTTGCTGCTGCCCATCTCTGCCTTTCCCCCCCTGCAACTATTCTGCATAACCTAAATGCCTTGGGGTGTTCGTCAGGTTTGCCCTCGATGTCTAAAAACCACAGTGCTTGTATGAGGATGGTCCCAACGTTCCACTTGCAGTGTTTGAAACCCAGCCTTTATATCATGAGGTCAAAATTAACCCTAGGGGCCACAGAAACCTTTAACCTCTTAGAACTCTCCTGAACACCTGGGCAGTTTGGCTATTGCCACTCTTCCCACTGGTAAATTTTATGGAATAGCCCCAGGAGTCAGCAGCCTTCAAATCCTTCTCCTTCAAATCAGCTGGTTTTGGTATCCTTGTGGTCTAAGTAAATGTCAGCCCCAGGTGTGGGAAGTTAGACTGATGAGTGGTGGGACAGCCCCAGGTGTGGCCGGTGAAGGTGATGAGGGGTCCCACCTGATTCACGCAGAATAGAGTAGATTTTAATCCATGGATTAAGGGAACTAACAGACTGGATAATGCTATAGTGGCTAGTAGTTCCTGCCTTATATTTTGTGCAGAACAAAAACTCTTCTCAAAAGATATGACAGAGTGGTTTGGGTTAGAAGGGGCCTTAAGGAGTGTCTTGTCCCCACCTTCTGCCATGGGCAGGGACATCTTCCACTAGACCAGGTTGCTCCAAGCCCTGTCCAGCCTGGGCTTGGACACTTCCAGGGATTCCGGGGCAGCCATAGCTTCTCTGGGGAACCTGTGCCAGGGCCTCACCACCCTACATGTATCAATTTCTTCCTGATATTCAATCTACCCTGTCCTCTGTCAGTTGAAAGCCATTCCCCCTTATCCCAAGTCCCTCTTCAGCTCTCTTGGAGCTCCATTTAGGCACTGGAAGGGGCTCTGAGATCTCCCCGGGGCCTTTTCTTCTCCAGATGAACACCCTGAGCTCTCTCAGGCCAGATCCAAAGCTGAGGGGCTCCAGCCCCAGATAATTAATAACTAGGGTGGACTTAAAAACTGGGTTTTTTTGGTGGTTTGTTTGTTTGTGGTTTTTGTTTGAGGGTTTTTTGGTTTTTTTTTTAATTTTAACCAAAAAATACCTCTTTTTTAAGGTTTTACCGCCTCCTTCCAAGTGAGGGCGCCACTTTCCCGCTGCCCTTCCGCCCTGAGGGGGCGCGGCTTTCCTGCCGCCCCCTCCGCCCTGAGGGGGCGCGGCCAGCGGGGAGCGGCAGGCTCGGGGCGGAGCGCGGCCGCGCCGGGACCCCGCGGGAAGGAGGAGGAGGAGGGAGTAAGGAAGGAAGGAAAGAAAGGGAAGAAAGAAGGAAGGAGAGAGCCGGCGGTAGCAGGAGTGATGGTGAGCGGGGAGTGCGAGGCCGGTATGGGGAGAGAGAGAGGGGTGTCCTGTCGCGGCCTGCGAGGTAGCGAGGCCCGGGCCTTGTCCGGCAGGGGCCGGGTGTGGGCTGGGGGATCCCGGTTGGACCTCAGGGGATGCCTGGCCGAGCTCGGCCGCCGGCGGGGTGCAAGGGTGGGTGGTCAGGTCCTCTCTTCGGCCCCCACCCGAGGCTCAGACCCTTTACGTAAACGTGTCTCTCTTATTTATGCACTGCTTTACTTATTCCCCACAATTACCTAGTTTCGGGGTAGAGAGGATTAGAAACGGTGTTTTCGCTTGTCTGTGTTTATTTCACTTGGGTGGGGCAGAATGGTATCTTCCTCAGGATTTTGGTGAAGGTGCTGATTTGGCTAAGAGAAATCGTGTTTGCTACTTAATTATATATTTTTTTAGAGACACTCTTTGCTTATTGGCTATTATTTTTTATCTGGAAGCAAACTTCAGGACTGCTTGGAATATAGCTGGCCCTAGCCCGCGTTGGCATGGCATGAATCTTGCAATTCCTCAAATCTGGAAGGGGTTTTTTGGTTGCTTGGTTGGGATTTTTTCCCTATCAGCAAGGGAAATTGAAATCACAGCTGCTGAGTGATAAACAAAACATTATCTTTGTCTCACTCCTTTGTCCCACTTGGTTACTCCATTCCCAAGAACCCAAGTGCTGTTGCTTCTTTCTGCTTTGGTGTGGAGCTGTGTGCTGCCATGGGTAGCCTGGGACAGCACCAAGGGCCTGCACAGCTTGTGTTTGGGTTGCTTTCAGCTGCCAGAATTTGACACTGGGTAAATACTTTGCTAATTGTGCAGGGGGTGGTCTAGACTGGCCTGGGGTTGCTGGAGCCATGCTGTGTGGTGAGGCTGTTCTCACCTCAGTCCCTTCTGTGCCAAAGCTTTGCAAAGAAAATTGCTACTTATTGCACCTGAAGACCTGCTCAGGTCTGCTCTTCTATTCACTAGACTATTCAGAAGCTATTGCATAGGATTCATGGCTTCTGGAAAGCTTAGGAAGTTGGCTTTGTACTTGGGGACTGAGGTTTCCTCTGGAGAAACACTGATACATAACATTTTTCCTAAACTGTGGTTTCACTTTGCCATCCTTCCTGTGATCTTAGCAAAAGGCAGTGTGGAAATTTTCTTACCTAGACAGAGTAAAATCTTTCTTTTTCCATGTCTTGCTCATGTCCAGTCTACTCAGAACTTCTCATCCTCTTTCTATCCTTAGAAGTTGTGTCTGAATCACTGAGCAGGGAAGGGTCTGCTGAGGTAACGCCTCACTCACTTCCCGCCTTGGATTTCTGCAGCAGTGTTTGGTGGTGTGGAGATAAACCTAATCACAGCATTTATTGCATGTGGTTTGCCTGGTCTGGCAGCAATCACAGCCTTGCTGTGACTCCTGTGGTCAAAGGGATTCAGTAGAGCCCCTTTCTGAGTAATGATTTTGGGGTTCTGCTTGTCTCTTCTTCCAAACACACAACTCTGCCAATAAAAAGATGTCTCCATCTCATCCTCTGCACCAGCTGCTCCCACCACAGAACAGCTAAGAAGGACTTGGGGTGCTGGTGGGTGATGGCTGGCCATACCTGAAACCCCCCGTGCCCTGGGCAGCAGGGTGGGCGGGGGATTCTGCCCCTGCTCAGCTGAGATCCCACCTGCAGAACTGCCTCCGGCTTGGAGGGGCCCAGCACAGGAAGGACGTGGAACTGTTGGAGTGAGTCTGGAGGAGGCATCAGGATGATTAAAGGGATGGAACACCTCTGCTATGAGGAAAGGCTGGGAGGATGGGATTGTTCAGCCTGGAGAAGAGAAGCTTTGGGGTGACCTAATTGTGGCCTCCAGTATCTGAAGGAGCTGACAAGATAGGTGGAGAGAGACTCTTTACAAGGGACAAGGGGGAATGGCTTCACACTGACAGAATGTTAGGTTTAGATTAGATATTAGTAAATAATTCCTCCCTGTGAGGGTGGTGAAGCCCTGGCACAGGTTGTCCAGAGAAGCTGTAGCTGCCCCTGGATCCCTGGAAGTGTCCAAGGCCAGGTTGGAGGGGCTTGGAGCACCTGGTCTAGTGAAAGGTGTCCCTGCCCATGGCAGGGGGATGGAATGAGATGATCATCATGATCTCTTCTGAACCAAATGAGTCTGTGATTTTACTATTCTATTGCTCCTGTTCTTTGCATCCCAGGCAGTGAAAGGCATTCCCTTTCAAGTACTAGCAGGCCTACTATGTGTTTTAGTCCTGCCCTTAGAGCATGAACTGAGATTTAGGATTCTGCCAATTGATGTAGTAGCAGGTGTTCTGGTCTATTTGCTGTGGTGATTGTGATACAGTTTTCTGTATTAGGAAATATTTGAAATATAGAAATTTGCATGTAAAAGTCAGAATCCTTTGTGTTCTGAGCATTTCCTTTGTCTCTCTTTGCTCATCAAGATTTATCCATGCCATATCAGGAAGGGCATGTGACAGATATTGCAGGGGTCGAAGGGTTCTGTGTGTTGGTGTTGATAAGATAATTTTTGAGGATTCTGCCCTATGGTTGGACTTGCCCAAGAGCAGAGCCCTTAATGGATAATAGCAACATTCAGTTTGTGCTGATACTGGGGGCTTTGTCCAAGGCTTGCATAACGCTGCTGGGAAGCTGTGCCAGGGCTTGGTGCTGCCTTTGTTCATGGATGCCTGCTCCCAGTACAATTGCCTTGCTAGGGTTTCCTTCTGGACAGCTTCTGCCAAGACTTCATGTCTTAATGCTGCGGGTGCCTCTGTGTATGCTCTCAAAATATTTCCAAGAAACACCCATTTTATTGTCCAGAAGGCATGCAGTGATCTGAGGCTGAGAGGAGGCCAAGTGGAGGAATGATATGTGTCCAGATGAGCCCCTGCATGCCGGGAACTGGGTGCCTCTTTTACCCTAATTATTGTGGGTGTCAGCAGAGGATGTTTCCTTGCACATTCTTGGAGCTGGTGACCCACAGAGATCCTTGATGAGTTTATGTGCAGCATCCATTGGGTGGATCCTGTTTCTTGTGAGGTCTGTGCTGCCTGGAGTGTGCCTAGATGTTTGCAGAAACTTTTATAAAATGGTTTGCCTAAGTGAGCAAAGTGAACACGACACCTTGTGTGTATTTTGAGTTAAATGAAATTTGAACTTGCACCTGATTTTTGGAGGCCTTTGGGTTCCTGTAAAATCATACATATTTTGAGCCTCCAATCAGCCTTTTCCCATTTTGTTTTGGTAGTTTTACATTCCATCTCTGCAGTGGAAGCTGGAATGCTGTTGTTCTTACTCTGACTTGCTGCCTTGTTTGTTTTTGTGCTGAAGCTATAATTAGCCATTGTTTAGCCACTCCTCTTGAACTCTCAGGGCTGGTGGGACAGTATATTCATGCATTCATTTTGCAGACATTGTACATGGCCAAAGAAACCCCCCAAACTGCTGTCATTCTGGAAAAAGAAAAAGTTTCAGTATGGCAGGGGTGGAAATAAATACAAGGCAGATGAAACTACTGGTATTGGGGACCTGTGGTAAGATGAGCGTGGCCTGAATGTGGTTTTAATTTCACTTAGTTCCGCCCATACATCCGAAAGTTCATGATTTTTGATTTCTGAGAGATCATGCATCCAGTGTCGCTCTGTCTGCCCACATCCTTTGGTCAGGATGGACACCACATGGTCCAAACCTCGAGCTGTAATTAGGAGCTGACTAACAAATATTCCCTGCCTGGTGCTGATGTAAAGATATTTGTCAGGCTGGGGTTGGCAGAGAGGGATGGAGGAACAGAGTCATTACTGGGGTGCGAATCAAAACACTGTAGGCAAGACAGCAATAAGCACCCTCTGAAGAGGCTGGGGTAGTGTTGCTCAATCCCATTCCCGGCTCTCCAGTAGGAAGTTGGCAGGCTGGTGGCTCTGAGTCCAGGACTTCCCTGTGGCCAGGCTGGTTATGCTGGTCAGATGTGCCTTTTGTGGACAGAGCACGTGCAGGCAACAAGGTGTCAGTGAAGGCAGGGCTAATTGAAGCTTTCCTTCTGCTTAGGAGCAGAATAAATAAGCAAAGCTGCCGTGTCCTTGCTGGCTTTCTGTGGTTTGTTTTCAGTCAGGAAGCTTCTACTTGGAAAAACTCGTTGTATTGGAGCAGAGGCCTTAATTACAGTGGAAGTACCGGTATTGCACGTGCTCCCATAATTGGAGCTGACCTAACTTGTGCTGTTGGAGCCATCTCCCTTGGCCTTGATTTGCTGTGTGCTGACTTGTGTGACAGCCACCTCCTGCCTCAGCTCTGGGGACGTGAGGGAAGCTGATGGCAGATACAGACGTTCGGGTTAGGGTGTGGGGAAGTGGTCAGAGAGTCCTTGGTTTGGGAATCCGTGTGGATTCAAGTGAAAGCTGAGAATGTGGTATAAACTGACAGAGAGCAGGTTTAAATTGGATATTAGGAAGAAGTTCTTCCCTGAGAAGGTGGTGAAACCCTGGCACAGGTTGCCCAGAGAAGCTGTGGCTGCCCCTGGATCCCTGGAAGTGTCCAAGGCCTTGCTGGATGGGGCTTGGAGCCACCTGGTCTAGTGGAAGGTGTCCCTGCCCATGGCAGAAGTTTGGAACAAGATGGTCTTTAAGGTGTCTTCCAGGCCTTTCTGTGATTCTTTGATCTTAGCACTTCCTCTTTCCACAGTCAGCCTCATGGTATTGCATAACATAAACTTTCCTTTAAAAGCGACTTTTATTCTGTGGCCCCATTTTAAACCCACTTTAATCGTTCTTTTGGAGGAAGGAGAGTTCAGCTGATAAAATCTTTCTTCTCATTTTTGTCACAGGTAAACTCAGGCAGTGTTTCCATTTCCACAGAAACAGAAGGCACTTGTAACAAAACTCTGAGGTTCTTCAGTTTATTGCCTTTCTGCTTCTCTCTTGTGCTTTTTTTTTCTTTTAAGCTTTTTTATGTCCTAAAACTCACAGCCGAGGAAATGCTGTTCTGGCAAAAATACAAAATGTGCTCTCATTAGCTTTGGCATTCCTCCCCTCTCCCTCTTCTATCATCTCGGACAGAAGAGCATTACTGCAGTTAATTTGTGCTCTTTTGTAGTGGTGTAAGGGCTATCCCTGGAACCAGCTCAGCTAGCTAATGGCTTTTAGAAATAAAGTACAAAGGATGTATTCCTAATCTGTGCAGCTAAAAATTCAATATGTAAACTGCTTAGGTAGCTGAGTGCATTATGTCAGTACAAATGAGCACTGCAAGTCCTAATGATAGCAATTAGTATTTTATCTGATACCTGGGTCTGTCTTACTGCTCTGCGAATTAAAAACAAATCCTCCAGTGGAGATTTTTTTTTTCTCCCCGCTCTTTAGTGTGCTAATAAGTTGGGTTATTAAACTGCTTCTGAAATAATCCTGTGTCTTGTGAAGCTTTTGTGTGGGGAGGGTTCTCTTACAGAAATAAAACCAGCTTATCTACTCTCTTCTAACGGGAAGGGAAACCTTTAATTTTTGATGCCTTCAAAAATAAGCAGGTTATTGTCTTACATGAAATTCTGTTCTGTAGACAGGTTTAAAATCAGGTCAGCCTGTTGTCTTTAGCCCAGCTGGGGAAGCAGTAAGAGTTTTTCACTCTGAGCAGCATCTCCAGGGCTGCAGGGGAAGGGATTCCGATGGCTGGGCTACACAGAAGCTGTTTATTCCCCCTGCCTCCTCCCTGTAAAATGAAGAAGTGGTATGGGACTGCAATCGTAGAGAATCCCAGAATGGTTTGGGTTGGAAGGGACCTTAAAGATCATCCAGTCCCACCTCGTGCTATCAGCAGGGACACCTTCCACTAGACCAGGTTGCTCCAAGCCCTGTCCAACCTGGCCTTGAACACTTCCAGGAATAGGACAGCCACAGCTTCTCTGGGCCTAACCCCCCCCACAGGGAAGGATTCCTTCCTGATAACCCATCTAACCCTTCCCTCTGTCAGTGTGAAGCAACACCCCCTTGTCTTGTCACTCTGCCCATGTAAAAAGTTATTCTTCCTCTTTTTTTTATAAGCTCTCTTTTAACCCAGCATGTTCTTGGGTGTAATAAAAACATTTGGATGCAACCTTCTAAATGCCCTGTGGTTTCTGTGGAATTAAGTGAATAATTCAGAAAGTAAAGATCTCTCATGTCTTGCTGGATACTTTCAGGGAAAGGAGCACATGGGAAAAATGGAGTGCATGGTTAGCCAGCGATCTGAGAAATTGTAATTCACTACTAACTCATCTTCCATGCCAGTTTTCACTGGGATTTTTAATCCCAGTTGTTAATATCCTCCTAAAATGATCAACCTCGTCCTTCAAACTTCTCCAAGTATGAAATGAGTGAAGAAGGAAAGTGAGAAATACAGAGAAAACTTTACCTGGTCAAACTGTATCACTTGCAGATTGATTTCAGGTTGGGTTTTTTTAAAGCTTTCGAAAGGGGAAGAAATTCTTCCATGTCTTAGAATGCACATAATGAAAATCTTCTGTTATTTGTTCAAAACTTGGATATACCACTGAGTTCCTGTATGTCAGTGCTTAGAGGTTTCAGTGACAACAAAATGTGCAGTCAGCTGGGATCTTCTCTCCAGAGCTTTCTCCAAGAGTGAGGTCAATTGCTTGCCAGATTTATTTATTTTAACTTGGCTGTTGACTGGAGTGACTTCTGTTAAGAAGGTCATGTTCCATTTTGAGTCAGGGCTTACAGCATTCTCCATCTTCAGGGGAAAAAAAAGCACAGCCCACTTTATATTTGATGCTGCAGCTTGCCATGAGTTGAGAACAGCTATTAAGACACCAGCCCATTAGTGGCTCTATTTCCATCCTTTAAGCACAGTTCCAAAACTGAATGATATCCTAGCATTTCCTCCTAGGCAAAGAATCAAAATCATTGTTGCTGGTTAAACGAGCATTTCCAGGGATTTGCCAGTGAAGATTGTGCAAACTCCCTGAAACTTAAGTACCACCTCTGGTTAGCTGGAAAAGGTGGCTCTTCCCTTAAATTCTGAGGTTAAATCAGCTGTGTGCTTAGTGGCTTGGAGGACTGGGCATTCATTAGCTGGGACATTGCCTAATTGCAGTGGTTTGTGGGGCCCCCGTGTTTTGGAGGCTGAAGTGGCTCTGGTGTATTTTTTAATTGCCCTTTGCCAAGTGAATAGGTGCTAATTTGCCTTCTCAGAGCTGAGTGCTGCCTGCTTTTGCTGAATTCAGTCCCTTCAGTGTCCCTTCAGCCTGTGCTAGGACATGGATCTAAACCCTTCTCTGTTAAGGGTAAATGCTGTTAATTCTGCTGGAATTTATGTTTGGCTTGCTTAAATACTTTCAAACTCTGCCATGTTATATGCATTTTACTGCTTTTCCGAAGTAGTGAGTGTTCATTAGTGTTGCTTTTTGAAAAGAAAACCTGCCTTCCTCCTTTGATTATTTGGAAAAACTTGGCTTTTTTTTAGACTGTTAGTAGCCTATCCAGTTGTGTTGGAATGACATGTTACCCCCTAAAAAAAAGCTGATTAAATGCTGCTTCTGTTGTTGGCTTGACCCAGAAGTGAGACTTGTGAAGGGTCCTGAGAAGCAAAGTTTTAGCAGTTTTTTGTTTAGTGGTTTACTGAAAATTTGCTCTGTTCCTATCTGAAGTCAAACAGCACAGGAATCAAGGATTTATTCCTTCCAAGGTTTAGTTACAAATCTTTTGAAAGGCCCCGCGTACTTTCCCTGTTGTTTGCGGGGTGAAGATCTCCCCAGTAAAACTGGGCAAAACTGGGCTGGATGGCTGGTCAAAAGGGAGGAGGGATTTGGAAGAGGGCTCTGTTCTTGCTTATTCTTCTTATCTCTAGAAACCTTTTCGCAGAGAATTGGATGGAAGACCCCTGTTTAGGGGGAAATGTCCTTTTTCTTCTGTGTACATCCAGTTTCCTTGCCCTGTTCTGATGCTCTTGAAGAGCATCTGGTTTGAAGCTATTGATTAGGAACTTGGGCTGTGTCCCGACAGTAATTCCTGGTTTGACATTGTAATTGTTCTTGCATCACCATTTTCTGGGGGTTATTTTGGCAGCAGCAGTGTTTTCCTCTCCTGTCCTCCCTTGGTGTGTAATGTGCTAATTAGATCTTTAACTTAAAGACTTGCTAAGTGCTTCCATCTTCATTAAAAATCCAGCCCAAGTTACTTAATAGACCTGTTTTTGTGGTACCTTCACTCACTACTTGATAATTCCTTAGAAAAAAATTAACACAGTTACTTCTCTTGGGCAGTGGTAAGATCTGGTGGTGGTTCTTGAAGCTCTGCAGAGAACCTTACTTTGCTCATCTGCTCTTGGTGCTTCTCTCTCAATATTTGAAGTTTCTCAAGGTGTGTATTTTTATCTGTGACTCGACTGGAAGTGAATGAAAACTATCTCCTACCTGTTGTATTTGTAGGAGTTAAGGAAAGCATGGGGTCTGCATACTGAAAAAGCACCTTTTTAATCAACAGTAGGCTTTTTGATGCCCTACTTGTTTTCATTTGTGTTTTCCTCAATATCCTTCCAGTTTTCCTTTGCACAGGATGCCATTATTCCCTACAAGGAAATCCTTCAGATGTATTGGGAGAAAGTCACAGGCTTTGTGAATGCCCGGTGTGATGGACTTGAACCCTGGCAGCTCATTGGGTTGACCTTTTCTTCCACCCTTCTAAGTGTGTGGCTGCGTGGCTTCCTCTGCCAGCCTGAGAGTAAGTATTTGAAATAGGGGATTTTCTTACCTCGGGAGGGAGGGGAGGTGGGCCTGAGTTGTTCCTGGACAGTGGAAGGAAAGAGGGTGGAACAAGGCTAAACACTTGTTAAAATAGGCTTTCTGCTGTCACCTAATATGTACCAAACTCTCATCTAAATTAAGGTCAAGGCTTGTCTGGTAAATGAAGCTCCCCTGTTCCTTCAGAGAGTGCATGGAATGTGCTTCTGTCTCCTTCCCTTTCCCTTGTTTCCCTTTTTACTTTGGCTAAACCATTTTCTTGTCACAAGACTCTTTTCTTGCCCAAACCCTGGGGAGATTTATGGAGAGCTGGGCTCCTGTGGGCTTTGTCACTGCTGCAAAGCATCTGGATAACAACACTTGATTGTTTCCCTTCCTGCTGGGGGAGGAGACGTGGTCTTGGTTCTGTGTTGGGGGCACATTTCATCCTCAGTGTTCAAGGTAATTGCATGTGATGGTGGGAGGATATTTTCTTCTTTTAATTTTTTTTTTTTTGTATTTCTGGAGTATCCTCCTGTTTTGAGTGGTTTCTGATACTGGCAGCTCTGTAGTGGAGCTGAACTCTGTAGAACCTGCAGTTTTCTCTGGTCATGAGATGGCCTGAGGTCCCTGCCATGCCCTCAGAGGTGCTTTTCAGTTCCCACAGGCCTTAGGGTTACACTCCGGTGGCAGCTTGTTAAAAATAGCCACGTTTTTAACTTGATGTCTCCTCCTGTGTCGCTGTTTCTCAAGAGCCTTTTCTCTGTAGAGCTGGGAGTAGCTTAACAGTGGGAATGTCTGTAAGGAACAAATTGGTATGAAACTTTTGTTCAGGACACTTATCTTACTGGCTAGTATTTGTACTGTTGCACAATGTATTTTTTTTAAAGTATTGACTACTCTTAGAAGTTCTGATTAGATTGTCAGAATTTTTCAGGAGTTCGCAGTCTTTTCTTGCTGTGAAAATTATTAATGAAACTGTGCACACTAAGATGTGCAACAGAAATGTTATTATCAGAGCACTAATGAGTATTTGCTACAGAATGAGCTAATTAGTGTCCTTGGGTAGCTTTTCCAGTTGTATATATGAAGTGAAATATATATGAAGTGGGAGGGAAAGTGTAGATAAAATTGCGAAGTCTTAAAATGGTTGATTTTTAAACTCAGTTATTTTTTGGTGTGTCCTGTAACTGCTGGTGTGCAAGTAGGACTGGGAAGGCATTTTTGGTGGCTATAAAGCATCTGTGTCATCCTGATTTTGTTTCTGCCTTTAGAGCTACCCAAGGATTTTTCCAGTGCTTGTCATCAGTGGCTTCTCTCATTTGAGTCTTTGGGCTGTGGTAGAATTTCTGCTCTTTCCTCCATCCACCCCCCTTCCCTGAGTCACTTCCTGGTGCATCAAATGGGGCAAATTCACGTCGTGTTGTGGCTGACATTATCATAAATGTCCCTGTTCCCTCCCTTGGTCTGGGAGCCTGTTTCACACTGCCGTTCTTGTTCTCTAGTAACTATTCTGGTTTGAAGAGGAAGGAAATGATAGTAATTCCTTACCTTTAGCAAACCCTGAAAGAATTCTTTTTCTTGTAAAATTCCACACATGGGTGCGAATTCCCAGGTAAGTAAGGAAGCAGGTCAAATAACTCATTCCTGTAGATGGCTGCTGTTCTGCAGTCCAGATGTTTCCATGGCATGGTCCATCCCTGAAAACCTTGCTCTTGGATTCACGAATCTGTCTCACCATGTCCCCTGGGTCACTGTGTTATTTCAGCTTGGGTCAGGAATGCTGAGCTTGATCATGAGCTGCATCAGAAGTTTCTTTTATTTTGTTTCTTAGGTTCATTTCTGCCTTTTGTTTTTCAGGTTTGACATCCCGAACTAAAAAACAGTTCTTTAAACTGCTGAGAAAAATGCCATTTGTTGGGGCTATAGTAAGTATTTGAACAACTACTTAGAGGATTATTCCAGGTCCTTGTTTCAACTCTCTTGGAGAATATACAGTTCTGTGCATCTTCATTGTCAGGTCACTATGATCCTAGTGGTCCAAGAATATAGATCTGGAATGTCTTCTGCTGCCTCCTGGTTTAATGATAGATACAATTTCTACCCAATCTTTTTGTATCACTCTCAGAAAAAAGTGAATGCTGCCTTTTTAACTTTTGAGCTATTTATATCAACCAAGAATGAGTGAATTCTCCAGTAATGTTTTCTCATTGTTAGATTTTAAGAAAATAATTTTATTTCTGGAAGAAGAGACAGAATTGAACTGGAGCTGTTCTTCTGAAACAGTGTGAAGTGTGAGATAGCCAAGGGTTTGTTGTGCAACATGGAAGGGTATTTATTTTAACCAAGCAACTGGCCATAATGAGTTTAGGACTCAGATAACAATTAGCAAAAGTTAGCAGAAGGATATCAGCACTTTGTGTAATCATTAAAATGACAAACGAGCTGTAGTGTTTGGGAGCTGCTTTTTTTTTGCTTTTGCATAAAAACTTGAAAGCACGACTGTAAGCTTATTTTAGCACGTTAACGACTCTGGGATGAAGAAATGCACAGCTGGGTTTCTTTTACCTCGTAAACGATGGTATCACACTTGATTGCACTTCCTGCTGCTTGTTGTGCTGGTGTATCTATGCATTGATTCTGGGGGTCAGATCTGTTCCAGGCAGTTTTGTCCAAAGAGAGTAGCGCAGACGAATTTTTTTCCTTTTGCTGTGGACATGGAAGGAGTCATCCAATTCCTCCCACATTCCTCTGGAAGGGATTAAATTCCCTCCCTGTCCTGTTAAGTGCCCCAGCTTTCACCTCCTAGACTGAGTAGCCCTTGATCAGACAAATTCTCTTCTGCTTATTTTTGCCTGCCGGTTAGAAAAGGACACTTTAATCCCTATTGTTCCCTATTTAATCCCTATATCCCTTCTCAGGGCTAACACTGCTCCCCTGTGCCAGGGCACTCCTGCTGTGTCCTATCTGTGTCCTCTTTCTGCTCTTTGATAGGCTGATACCTGATAACTTATCAGTTGCTCACAAGAGGCCTTGACTTTGAGGCATTCCAATGTCCAAAAGTCAATATCCCAACACCTGTGTTGCTTGGAAAAAGAATCTTTACTTTGGTATGTGTTGTGAGAAGAAGTCTGGGGTTTCCTGAGTGCAAGATGTGGGTGGGAAGAAAGAAATCTCTGAACTGTGTCTGTGTGGAGATTTCTTTATTGTGTCTCTGTTTTCATGAGTTTCTAAACTGTGTGTATGGTGGTAGAGAAGGCAAGGTACAAACCAATGCATCTGAAGACCCCTACAAATTAAACCGTGACTTAAAAAGGTTTTCTGGATAAAAATATAGGTTGTTTTCTTTGAGTTTTATTTTCTCAAGCACTAAGGAAAGTTGTCAAAGCTCCCAGTGGAGCAGTTCCTGTCTGTTCCATCAACACCACTGATGTAGGCAGCGGGTCCTGTCCTGCACACACTCAACTATTATTTAGAATTTGACCAGTGCCATTGTTTGATAAGCTTTCTTCTTTCTTTTTAGATTCAAAAGAAGATCGATGAAGCCTTGAATGATGTCACTTCCAGTTTATCCTTCCTGAAAGATGAAAAGGATTATATCAAAGCACTGCCAGAGCAAGGCATGAGCCAGCCTGAAGTGCTGCAGAAGATGAAAGAGTACAGCTCAAAAGGTGAGTCTGTACTGCAGCAGAGGTGGGTCTGCTCAGACGACAAACATGACACTTCCTTTCTTAAATGAGTCCCAGGGACTCCTCCTCATGGTTTCAGCTTAAATATTTTGTCCCCTTGCAAATTTTTGTCTGTTTTCCTTCTAGACGTGACTGAGATCCATGAGTTCAAATACTGTGTTCAGGTATCTACATTGAAATTCTGTTCCTTCCCCAGGAATTCTAGGCTGATGGAGAGATGGGAGAGCTGAGGAGAAGAGAAACATGGAGGGAGTTCTCTTTTTGGATTTCATTTCTCTGCAGTTACCTTGATGTTTGACTTTTACCAGAAATGCATTTTCCATTAAGCCCCAGAAAACATTCACAAGCAACTTCCAAGTAGGATTGTTAGGGAATTTCCAAGACTATGACCTCAATTAGAGGAGCAATTGTTTGTTCTTTGAAAAAGCCTTTTAAGGAAGAGTCATGATGATGTTCTTCTGGCTTGAGTCCACTCAAGCAGTGTCTGACACTTAATTTGAGTTGCCTCTCTCATGTAAATATGTTCCCCCTGATTTGTGTACCTGTTACTCCTAATGAGCAAATGTGGGTGACTTCCTGTCTAGAGGAGAAGATATGACTGCCCTGCTGCTATCCCAAATTTGAGAAATGCCTTGAATTTTCTGCTAGAACAGTGCATCTGCTTCAAATTCTGAAACAAACAATTTCATAGTTGAGTATCCTGGAACAACTTCCTTCTTTTCTACTGCTGTGTATTGCTAATGTTTCTTCTGTCTGTGTTTTCTCTTAAGTTATTGTTTCCTTCCTTCACTGGGTTCTTTTTTTCTTCTCTTAAGGCCCCATTGAATTCTCCACTCCCCTTTAGAAGTTGCCTGGAAATACCTGTTTAGGTGAAATTTAATTGAGGTGCCAGCACTGTGGATTTTAGCAGTGCAAACTTGGCCTTTCCATCTCTTCTCAGCTTACAGTGGTGGTGGGTGCTCTTTGAAGGTGGCTTTAATTTAGTGTCCAGTTGGTTGAACAGCAGTTTGGGGAGACTGATGGGGATTAAGCGGATTACATATTAATGTAACTGCTTGCTGCAGCTACATGTTGGTTATGTGCTGACTCTTTAGTCATCATTTACTTGCTGTTTGCTAAGTTCACACGATGCCAGAGGCTCAACTTCACACACAGCTTGTTCCTGGGCCACAAAACTCAGGGAAATCTCAACAGCTGAGTCCTCCTCTACATAACTGAGGTGATTTTCTGTGTGCTTTTCCACACTGGCTGGGAATGGCTGTGTTTGTGAGCAGTGTGCTCTTCCCTCTCTTCCAGGAGATGTACGCTGGCAGGATGGGAAAGTCTCCGGGACTGTGTACAGTGGTGAAGAGAAACTCACCCAACTGCTGGTGAAGGTAAAGTGCAAGGAGGCCAAATTTGCATCTTCGGGGTGACCAGAAACTCTTCAGAGCTCTTCCAGCATCCCAAAATAAATAGAGAAGATCTAAAACTTAAGTCTGGGAAGGGGAATTAGTGGCAATTTGGGCAGCGTAACGCTGGCCATGTAACTGTCCATGTGAAAACACCTCGTAGAGATAACTGGTATCCAATCAGATGAGGTGCTGTTTTGAGTGAGAAAGTAAGTAGTAATTACAAATGAACTGGAGGCCGGTACTGAAACAGCTGTCACTGAGCGGAATTAAACCCCTCTTGGTTTAACCAAAGAAAAGCATTGTGAAATGTTTTTTTGGTGTGGCTGTGTGGTCCAAATTATAAACAATGGAGCAGTGGCACGCTTCAGTGGTGTCTTTGTGAGGTCTGTTTACCTGCTCAGAAACTTGTCCCTTTGGGGAGGCTGGAAAATAACCTAAACAGTCTAAAGGTTTGTTTTCAAGTACATCTCCTTCCATAGTTGTTTTGCTAGAAAGGGAAGTCTGGCCCTCTTGCTCCTGGGAACAGCTTTTGTAGCAGCTGTAATGGGCTCTGTTTGGTGGTTGCTACTGCTGTTTTCCTCCTTATGTTGACATTTTCTGTGCTGCTTTTGGGGAAACAAAGCTCAGAGCAGCCTTTTTGGAGGGGCCTTGGCTTGGATCACTTTGTGGAAACATTCCCTTTGTTTGTGCTGATTATTCACTGGTTTGTTTTGCTGTATTTTATTTAACATCCCTGCAGGAGGTTGGGACTGGCCTGTTCCAGCCTTGAATCCTGTGAATCCACAGTTGTGGAATGAGCAGAAATACTGTTTTCCACAGCTACTTTTGTTGTGGTGTGGGTGGGCATTTGTGCTTTTCTACCAGCTTTAGAACCTCTCTTTAACAGTAAACTTGAGAACAAGTTCTGCAAAGTCACTTTTTTTGCTTGTTTTGTGTAAAGCAATTGCAGGATGTATGCTGTATTCTTTTTTAAAAACACCAAAATTGTTAAATCTGTTCTTACAAGATTGTTGTGCTGTAGAATCATTCCAGAGGTCTGAATGCCTTAGAAAAACTTTTTTTATTTTACTCCTCAGCTACAGCTTCCCAGCTTGTGGTATCTACCTGCAGGAGTAGTTAAGTTCTGTAGTGTTCTTATGATAAAATGCAGCTAATTTGCTTCTACAGTGCACATGGGGTGTTCTCAAAGCCTCATCTGCAAGTCTTAACTTTCTCTCTTTGTTTTCTGAAGGTGTATGAAGAGTTTGCCTGGAGTAATCCTCTCCATCCAGATATATTCCCTGGTCTGAGGAAGATGGAAGCAGAAGTAGTGAGGATTGCCTGTACTCTCTTCCACGGGGGCCCCAACTCTTGTGGTGCTGTAAGTAGCCTGTCTTTGACTGCCTCCTGAACATTTTGGGTATTTTTGACTTTGATAAGTGCAAATCCATCTTGTGCTCTCCAGAGGAGACTGAGGTTAAGCTCATTCTGGTGTATTTCATGCCAGCTGTGTGTAGGTTGCTTAATTCCTCTTCTTGGTGAAGCTTTATGAGAAACAATTTAACTCAGAGAAACAGTTGTGTAAACAAGACTTCAGCTTTTTTCCCCCACTCTTAAGTGACACATCTGCTTGATGGCAATTAGAAAAGAAAAATGCAGCCTGGCTAGTTGTCAGTGGGGAGTTTTGAACAGAGAAGTGTCACTCTGAGAAGCTCCCCTCAGTTTTGGTCTCTGAGCCAGAAATCTGTGAGCCTGCCAGATTGCTAAGCTCAAAGGCAAGGCCAGCTGGCTGGCCGGCTACTCACCAACAAGCAGGCATGGCATATATTGTCAGCTGTCCAGCTGGAAAGCTGCGTTTCCAGGCTTATGTGGCCTTCCAGTGCAAACCAGTTTTACAGCCTCGATAAAATTCTCAGCAAGAGTCCAAATGTGTGTTTTTAAACTGATGGTTTCAGTGTTGGAAGGCAGTGTTGACACAAGAGCTTATGAGCTGAACTGGCCTTGAGTGGGCTTTCCCTGTCAGCTGGAGGCTTGGTCGTGTTAAGGAGTTGAGTACTGGAGTAGCCTTATAGAAGGTGTGGTTGGGGTCAGACTCCCAGTAGGGTTGAAGATGAAGCTTGACTCTGTGGGAGTGCAAAATGTGATTGTCTTTGATAGGAGGAGGTGACACCCTCTGACCTGACTTTTCTTCTCAGGACTGTATTCCCTGTACCACCCTCAAGTTTAGAGGAGGAAAGTGCCTCTTCGCTTATAAGAAACATTTCACCTCACCTCAGCTCCTTCCTGGCTTGCAGTGCTGAGAACACGAGGGAAATTATCCCTGGAGTGGGGCAGGCACTGGGCATAAGGCTGTTGGAACTTGTTTCTATCAGCAGTTGGGACATCAGCTGATACAACAGGTGGAGAGCTGTGCGACTCTGATGGGTGCTTGGGAAACTTTGCTTGCTGAAGCCTGCACCAGGGGGCCTTCGGGTTTTGTTACATAAAATGCATTGTAAAAGTGTCAGCCTTGGCCCTGGGTGCTTTCCCACTGAAATGGGAAAGTGGAATTGCCTAAGAGAAGGTCAGAACGGGTATAAAACTGCCACAGGCAAAGTGAGATCTGCACAGCTATACTCCGGGGAATTCTGCTTTTTCCTCTGTCCTCCTCTCCCTCCCGAGGATGGTGCTGCAAAGCAAAGGGGGAAGTGCACAACCTGCTGTGGGATTCTGTCCTAACTGCTTGAACACAGCCCAGTTTGCAAGGAGAAGGGGAGGGCTGGAAAGTTGATCATTTGGAAACAGAAGATTAATTGCACCCCTGTAATTATCATGTCCAAATGAGTGTTTCCAGTAGACTTTTTGTCTTCCTCCCACTGCTCTTCCTGACTATAAAGTGCCCAGAGCTGCTGATCAGTGATGGAGAGATGTGGGTGGGTGTATGGAGGTCACATGCTCTTTAAGTAGTAGGACTCAAAGACTTCTCTTATTTTCTTTTTTTTTTCCCCCAGAACTGAATTAACATTTCAAAATAATTTCTGGAGGCTTGGACAATTACAAAGTCATTTAACAAGAGCATTTTTTCAAACTGGTGATTTGATTTCTGTCTTAGGAAGGCCCTGCTGTAGCTTGGTGGCTCAGAGTGCTGCAGTTATACTTCTATAACCGGTGAGGCTGTAAAGCAGAGAGGTTTTAATGCTAAACCAGAGAAGGTGCAATGCTCTGAGTTATCTTTATCTTTAAACTAATCTGTCCAAGAGGGCCTGCTGGCTCCTTCTACTTAGAAGGCCTCTGGTTCACTTGATTCGACTTTTGCAGTGTTGAAATTTAGAACAACTGCTTTTTTTCCCCCAAAATTCCTCACTGCCACCTCTGAGAAGCAGAGTGTCATAGTGCCAGGCCCCTGTCCACTGGATTTACTCACCTGATTTAAGCAGCAGGGACTGCTTGGCTAATTTGTTGGTGCGTGGTGGTGGTCCCTGAAGGCAGATGGAACTTGTTGGTGTTTCTGGAGAGGGTGTCTGCTTCTGTGCTGCATGGAAAGCACAAAAAAGTTTCTGTC
Source organism: Corvus cornix cornix (assembly GCF_000738735.6). Lineage (NCBI taxonomy): Eukaryota > Metazoa > Chordata > Aves > Passeriformes > Corvidae > Corvus > Corvus cornix. The sequence goes on along the minus strand of NC_046336.1, from coordinate 33,094,300 downwards.
TGGATTTCTCAGTGAGGCAGTTTCACTTCCTTTGTGCTCTGGTTTCCACAGCACTTTGCAGAACAGCACTTTGTGGGAGTAATATTCTGCTGCTCAGTCTGGGAAAAGCAGCCCAGTGACATATCCATGCTGTTCCCAAGGTTTTCAGCAGCCTGGGATCTCTGTGTGGTCCTGCCCTGTGTCATGTGGACACCTCCCTCAGCAGGATCTCTGGGGAGCTTCCTCTTTGAAGGTTTTTGGTGCGTTTCATAAATGCTAAAATGAAACCTGTCTTTTTTACATTTCTGAATGTTAGATGACCAGCTTGCATTATTTACAGGAGTTACCTTTAGCTGAGCCATGTAGGCTGTAATTCTCCTTTGTTTAAACATGGGCATAAAAGCTCTAACAATGCCCTGGTGGTTGGGGGCGGTTCAGACATGCCTTTGCCTTAAATTGCTCTGGGATGTTTCAGGTTTTTAAGCAGTTTTAGACAGACTCATTTTCAGCAGTAGATGGATGCTTCCTATTTCTCACTAATTACTACTGTTGTTCTTACTTTTAATTGTGTTATGCAAGAGCAAAAAGACAGGAATTGGTGAGTTTGGGCACCTAGAAGATTCTAATCACATTCTTGAAATGATTTGGAAGGACTAATTAAGCTCAGCACACAGAAGAGGAACAAGGGGGTTTGTTCTTGTCTGATGTGTGCATGTGTTCATGTTCACAAGGTGCTTTGTTTTGCAGTGTTGGCTCTGTGGATTTCCCCTGTAATGTGGGGAGAAATCACCATTTTTATGCAAGCTTCAGTATTTTTTTTTTAAGTAGCTTTCTGAACTTTAAAAAGAAAGGGCAGCTTTGAAGTGTAGGGAAAACTTCTGTGTGTGGGTGACGTATGTATTTGATGTGGATCTCTCTGAATGCTTCTTCCACTTATTCTACAGCTGAGGACAGGAGAGAGAAGGCAAAATCACCAGATTCAAGCCTAAACCTCCTGTAGAAACTCATTTTGTCTCTTCTCCCAAAATTCTGGGGCTTCCAAACTTTGTTGCACATTTGAAGTAGGGAAATGAGAGTGATGTGTCTTGAGGGGGTCTTAAGCTGTGCAGATCTGTCAGATTTTATCTGTAGTGATGAGCAGGTTACCTTGAGAGACATAAGCTGTGGAATTTACAACCTGCAGGTTTCCAGGGGTTTTATGGGAGGCTGCTGCAACGTTATGATTGTGCAGTGGATTGTGGTGGGATTTTTTTACTCTGTTACCCTAGAAATAAGTTGTAGTTTGCTTTTTTTTATTCGTGGGGTAGTTCAGCTCAGTGAAACTTTCTGTCAGCTTTGTCTCCAGGGTCTGAATGGACATATTTATTCAGGAGAAAATGGAAACAAAACTTCAGAGACCATGAACCAAAGTGGTTCGTTAATGTCTGACAGTTTGACAGTGACATGGTGTCTTGGTTTGAAAGACAGGCATCTGCCAAGAAGGCAGGAGCCTCCCTTGAAATGAAAAATGCAACCCCCTTCCCTCCAAATTATTACAATTTTGAAATTAAGGGGCTTTCAGGCAAAAATATGAGGAATAGGAATATATATATATGGATGGATAAACAGGCAAACAGCAATATCTATGGCAGTAACAGCAAACAACCACAAACCCAGTCCCAGCCTTCTTGGCTGTCAGGCCCTTTCCCCTTGGGTGCAGTTCCGCTCACAGCCGGCAGGGGCGCTGGCAGCTCCCGGTGAGCAGGGCGCGTGCGATGGTTCCCCCGCGGCTGCAGGGGGCGTTCCAGAGTGAGTTCAGGGAGCACGTGGCACTGGTGGCCTGGGATCCCGGGAAGGGATGGGACAAAGAAGCTTCACAAGCCCCTGGGCAGCCAATCCCGCTGTCCGGCCGGACCCTCAGGAACAGCAGGCTGGAACAGCAGGGACGAGCACAAATCCTGGGTGGCAGATGAGATGGATCAAACTCCGGAGCTGCAGCGGAACCCTGGGAGGTCTCAGCAAGCAGGGCGTGCAGAACTACAGAGTAGCGAAGGCTTGAAGCAGTGACAGAGGCAGGGCTGCTGCAGCCCAGCTCCCAGTGGGGCAGGGGAAGACGGGCTAGGGAATCCCGGGGTTTCTCCCTGAGGCACCCAAGCAGATGGTGAACCTCTTTTAGTAAGGTGGGGTGTTAGGGTCCCAGTGCAACAGCCGCTCCAGTGAGCAAACTCCACTCATGGTAGAAGGAAAGCAGCTGAAAGCAGAAGCCTGCAGTGCTGACGAAATCCCTCCACAACAATGGCAGCCTCTCTTCCTCCCAGCGCTGAGAACACCAGCCTGCCCGGGGTGTACCCAACCTCCAAGTGAAAGAGAGTAGCCAATTCGACCCCTCCCTCTGTGGCCACATCTTTTGTTTTTCTTAAGCACACAATAATTTGTTGCTCTGGCAACATATATGGGGAAAATTCTTGAAGAGAAAAAGAAAACAGGAGAACTCCTAATAACCCCAAAACATGGCCAAATAAATCCTAGAATAGGGACCACGTCTCTTATTGCGGTTGTAATGTTGAGGTTCCAGAGCACTGGGATTTGGAGGGAGGGAGGGAGGGAGCAATGGATATACTGAGTTTGGAAAGCAGGAGGTATATTTATTCCCTGTGCTCTCTCCTCTCCCCTCCCATTTGGAAAACAACAGATAAATCAAGAACACAAAATGTCTGTTTATTTTCCTTTTTCCCCACGCTTTGCCTGGCCTGTGAAGATAGTGCAAGGTTGCAGAGCTGCTTAAAACAATGCCTGTTTCCAGCCCCTTTTCTGCTTGGCATGGCCTGAGCTTGTGGACTTTAATTGAGGGGAGAGAAGAATGTGTGTGAGCCCTTGGCAGGTGCTGAATCACCGTGCATTGGCTGGGTGCCAGCGCTGCAGGCACTGGGGAAGTTGGATCCTGTGACAGTGATTCAGGTTCTGGCTACTGAAGAACCGAGTTTGCTGTCGGTGGCTAAGCTGATAAAGCCTCCTGTAAAGGAGCAGGCTCCATCCACAGGTACAATCCATGTGGACCAAGAGGATTCTGCTGTTGGAGCTGTGCTAGGCTGCTCCAGACTCTAGCACTTCTCTGTGGTGGAGACTCGTGGTATGCTGACTGTGGGCCAATTTAGGAAGCTGAGCTGGCTGAAATTCAGCTTTTTGGGTGGAATTTCAGCTGCCTAAACAAGCTTTCTGTGTTGTTGTCTGCATTCCAGTCTGGGTGCCTGGGAGAAGGATCCATCCTGGGATGCTCTTCCTTACCCTGCGGCTGATAAGTGTTGGCTCTGACCTACCCAAAACTGCGTGTGGCTCAGCATTTCCATGCAGGGGATAAAGCCAGGCTTTGAGGAAAGGCTTGTTACATATGAAGGCAGGATGTTGGTGTTTTGGTGGAATAATTGAAATGGGAATAAGACTGTACAGAGGCTGCTTTTTCAAGAGCAGATTATCTAGGTGAGAGTAGGGAATGCTGCCCAACAAGGAGCAGGCCTGGTGTTCAGTAACATGAATGCAAAGATCCCCAGGTCCTTCCTAGTAAAGTTTTCACAATCATTGCAATTTCCTAAGCAGTGTTGCAAGGATAGGTACAAGCATGCAATAATCCCATTTCTCTTCTCCCACCTAGTGGGAAGGCAGTCTGTGTTATCACCAGCTGGGTTTTTTTCCCCAAAGGTAATCACTGACAACCTGACAGATCTTTTCATAAAGGATATTGAGAAGTGAGTGACACAGCCCATAAAACCAACACTGTGTTCCTGCCGCCATCCATTTGCTTCACAATTAATGCAGCGGTGTCTTTATCCAGTGTGAGGCTCTGTTAGGTTTTATCTCTTGACAGCTGTTGCTTTTAAAATTCCCCCAAAAAGTAGAAATTCTGTGGTGTGGCAGTCGCTTCTGCTCTGCCTGTGGCAGCAGCTGCTGCTGGCTTGGATTGTGTTAGGAGCAAATCCTAGCAGGCTGTGAACCTTGTTCCTTATCTCTTAATATTTAAACTTAGTGTTCAGTCACTGTCATCCAGTCACACTTCTTGGCATTTTTGGGGTTTGCAGCCACGTCAGCGGGGAAAAACCAAAGGAAAACAAATACAAATGTGATTGGGTCCTTTTTATGTTTATTTTTGAGACAGAAGAGGTTAAAAGGGGAAGTTGCAGTTGGTTCAGCAGGTCTGAGGAGCAAAATTAGTTCCCCATAAGCAGTATAAGTAGGTTTTGATTCCTCATTTCCCTGAACCTCTGTATAACTGTCCCAGCTACCCCATATCCTCAGGTTATGGCTCACCCAGTTAAGTCAGTCCTGCAGGCTGCTTGAAAAACCAATCTCACATTTTCCCAGGTTAAAATTTTACTGGGGAAGGTTGTGCCCAGTGTCCTCTGCATGCCAGAACTCATAAAAGCTTACCCACAAGAGACGGTCCACTTGAGGAATTCCTTCCTGTAAAGAGTTTAATTTATGTATTTGCACCAGCTCTTGAGTTCAAGTATGCAATAGTAAACTTGTGTGTGCCTTCCTCTCTTCCACCTCCTGATGCAAACCCTGTGGTCAGGGTGAAGAGGGCTGGGACAGCAGGGTTAGTGGGTGGTGTGGATACTGAGGGACTGGCTGGGGAGAGGAATGGCCAAATTCCTCGTGTAAAATTTCTTGGGTCCCTGAGGGCTTAGAAGCTCTGGTATTGAGCAGACCTTGGCTGGCCTCTGCAGAGAGGAGGTGGGAGACAGCTCCAAGTCTTGCAGCATCCTGGGTTCTGGGAAAGTTTTGTAGCTCAGGAGTGGTGCCAACCCTGAGCTGACTCTGTGTCTCAGCGTGGCACTACTCCAGACCTAATAAACCCTGCTGGACTTCACCTGACTTAACACAGAATCAACTTTGTTGTTTCCATATATGTGGCATAATTAATCTGTAATGCAGATAAACAATCCCCAGGTAATCAAGAGCTTGAATACGAGTAGTTTTGTGAGGTGAAGTGACTGTGCAATGTGGTCCCCTCCTGTTTGGCTCTGGAATTCAATACTTTTTGTTTTCCCTTTCCCCCATCCCAATTAAACAGAGGATTCAACATTTAAATGTGCATTTTCAAGCCGAGTGTCAGAAAGTTGCCTCATACTGTTCAGTGGCTTCTGCCCTTGAAACCCTGAGCTGTCTCATGCATCTCTGAAGCAGAGACGAGATGCTGTGCCTGCATCCCCTTTTTGCTTTTTCCTCCTGCAACATCCATTGTTATTTTTCCTTGTTTGCTTCTTTTCCGGTGACAGATGACATCTGGGGGAACTGAGAGTATCCTGATGGCCTGCAAGGCATACAGAGACCTGGCTTATGAGAGAGGCATTAAACAGCCAGAAATGTGAGTGGTGCCACCACAGCTTTTTCCTTTGGGGGCTTGTGGGATTTACTGTGCCCCTTAAGCTGAGGTGGCTGCTGGACTTCAATAATCCTTCATTTCATAGCTCATTACCACCTATTCCTTGTCTATCTCTGTCTGGAGGAGGGAAACCTATGTAGAAAGAAGCAGTTCAAAAGCACAAGAAGTTTTAAAGCAGCCTGGGGGCAGAGATGTTGCTGGGGGGGGCAGTCCTGAGCAGATGTATTCTGACAATACCTGTCTGCTGCTCTAGACAGCCTGCTCTGATCAGCTCTGCTCTTGAGCAGAGACTGTCAGGCCCTTTGAAGTATTCAAGGGTTTGGATTTACTCAGATCAGAGGGTTTAGCCTGAAAACTCTGAGGCTGGAGTTGGGCTGGTTGGAGCTCAAATGAGGAATTGTGCTAATCATTACACTGCTAATAGAGGATTTGCTGTCTCTGATGTGTTGCCTCTTTTCTAGACGGTGCATGGAAAATATTTTTCTGGTTAATTGCTTTGAGGGGGAAAATGTAAAAATAAATGAAACACTGGTGGTTCTTTTCTTCCCTCTCTAACATTTAAGGCTCTGATAATTATATGAGGCCTCAGAAAACAGGGTTAATTAAGGCTGTTCAGCCACTGCCACTCGAGATGGGAGATAGCAAAATGTTATTTTCATTTGATCTGTTTCTTTTCCAGGTTGGTCCCGGTGAGTGCCCACGCAGCCTTTGACAAGGCAGCACACTACTTTGGCATGAAGCTGATCCAAGTACCACTGACCAAGGCTATGGAAGTGGATGTTCAGGTATCACTTTAGGCTCTTTCTGTGAGGAAATTAGCATACTACAGCAACTAGCAAGAAATCTACCTGTCCAGGTAGCAAGTCAGTGGATAAAGGGGGAGGAATGCTTTCTGGAAACAAAGACAAACAGCATGGATAAATGCCTATCATTGCAGATGAGGTTTTATTTGAAATAACTCGATGTTATCCCTTTGTCCCATGGGATTCATTTAGAATTAAGTAATTTATGTATTTCAGAAATAGCCCCAGATTTCAGAGGAGGATGAACAAAAATATTATGGTATTTCCAAGTGGATGAGTGGTTGTAGCTCGTTGCTTTCCTTTCTGTACACTTTCGTGAATTGGTTTTTAAGACCAGACTCTGCATGTTGTCACTCTTTATCTTTTTTGGCAGGATGGCACTTGGTAAATGGAATGTGAGCATCTTCTCTCTTTAAATCTTCAGGCAATGAGGAGAGCTATCTCAAGGAACACAGCCATGCTGGTCTGTTCTGCTCCCCAGTTCCCACATGGAATTATGGACCCCATTGAAGAGGTGGCAGAGGTAAGACACCCCTACCTTTAGGAACTTGTGTGTTGTAGCAGTAAAACCAGCACAAGAAGAGTAGAGGGGTTCCAGGATGCCAAGCAGTGAATTTGGTGGAGGGATCCCACTGGTTGGAAGGGTATTACTGTCCTCAGAAGGTGTTGACCAACAGCAGGGTACACAGGATGTAGTTTGGGAGTGAGGGGGAATGTGTGACTGTGAGACCAACCAGAAGTGCTCGTTCTTTGCTACCTGAAAGAACACCTAAATGGCCCACTTAGTGAAGAGACTTTGATTTAGGGCCTGCTGGTTGTAGCAAAATTTGTGTGGAAGTCTGAGGTATGTGTGGAGGGAGTACAAGTCAGAGGGCTGGGATCTTATTTTCCAAACACACTGATTTCTTTCCTCTCTGTGCTCCAGTTATTTATTTTCTATGTGACCAGCCAGGGCCTCTCCTCTGACCTTACATTCATTTGACTCACGCACTTTTACTTTATTGAGGATACTCCTTTCAAACAATGTTGTCACATTCCTTTGGCAAGCACAGCAAACTACCAAAATGCCACATTGTTTTTCCTCTGTGTGGAAGGCAGAAAAAGGCGTCCCACAAGTAGCCAGGCCTTCCAGATCTTCTGTCCTCCGCAGCTTGAGAATGGTGTGATGCTTTCAAAGGGTTCAGTGAACATTTAACCATGAAATGCCAAATACGTTTTAGTGACTGGAGTTTGGGTACATAATTTTGTTCCCTGATCTCTTGTTCACATGCAGCTTGCAGTGAAGTACAAAATCCCCTTCCATGTGGATGCCTGCCTGGGTGGATTCCTTATTGCTTTCATGGACAAGGCAGGGTTCCCCCTAAAGCGTCCCTTTGACTTCAGTGTGGAAGGTGTGACCAGCATTTCTGCTGATACCCACAAGGTAAGGAGAGGGGAGAAGGGTCTTCCAGTGCTTTCATTTTTGGGGCGTGATTTGTGTTGCCATCCCGACCTTCAGGCATTTCTTCTTTACTGTGTGGAGGAGCACTGAGGTGTAGGGGTAGGGGCTGCTCTGTTCACATGCGTTGTGCAGTGTGCCAAAGTACAGAACCCTTCAGGTTGGAAAAGACCTCCAAGGTTGCTTCCAACCTGTGACCAATCCCCACTTTATCAACCGGACCAGAGCACTGAGTGCCACATCCGGTTACTCTATGAACACCTCCCTGGGCAGCCCCTCCAACCCTGACAGCCCCTTATCCCTAACTACCCTTTCCACAAAGAAATTTCTCCTGATTTTCAACCTTAACCTCCCCCGACACAACTTGAAGCTGTTTCCTCTTGGCCTGTCACTTGTTTTCTCTGGGCAGAACCTGACCCCCACCTGGCTCCCCCTCCTGTCAGGGAGTTGCAGAGAGTGAGAAGGTCCCCCTGAGCCTCCTTTTCTCCAGGCTGAGCCCCCCCCCAGCTCCCTCAGCCGCTCCAGGTGCTCCCCGACCCTTCGCCAGCTCTGTTCCCTTTCCTGGACATGCTCCAGGCCCTCAATGTCTCTCTGTCCATGAGGGCCCAGAACTGGACGCAGAACTCAAGGGCCCTCAGGACAGAGGGATAATCACTGCCCTGGTCCTGCTGGTCACACTATTCCTGATCCAGGCCAGGTGCCATTGGTCACCTGGGCACACAATAGCTCATGTACAGCCACTGTCACCAGCACCCCCAGGCCCTTTTCCAGCTTTCCAGCCCCTCTGCCCAAGCCTGCAGCTGCAGGGGGTGGTTGTGACCCAAGGACAGGACCTGGCACTTCGCCTTGCTGAACCTCTGCCCATGGATCCAGCCTGTCCCAGCCCTCTGCAGAGCCTTCCTGCTCTCCAGCAGATAAACAAATGGAATCTTGGTGAGGACTTGGATGCATTCCTGTGCCCTCTTGCTGCTTTCTAACCCTTTCTGTGCCTCTTGCAGTATGGCTATGCTCCCAAGGGCTCCTCGGTGGTGCTCTACAGTGACAAGGAGTACAGGAAGTACCAGTTCTTCATAGCCCCTGACTGGCAAGGGGGAATTTATGCCTCCCCCTCTGTGGCAGGCTCCAGGCCTGGTGGGATCATAGCTGCATGTTGGGCAACCCTGCTGCACATCGGAGAGTCGGGCTACGTTGAGGCTACGAAGAGGATCATTAAAACAGCCCGTTTCCTCGAATCTGAGTATGTGGGTGTTTTAGTGTTTGGATCCTGCTCTTAAACCCTGGGCTAGACTCCTCCTCCCAGACTGCTTTTGTTTTGTTTTTTCCTGGTACCTGCTGGGTAGGGACCTACTGGGCAGTTTTGGGAGAACACGCTTTGTTTGTGCCTAGATAGCTGAGGGGCACAGAAGGGAGGGGTGCAGGCACCTTCATTCAGCTGACTTTGCTTCGAGAATTCCTTCTGCCTCAGTGGTGGCTGAGGGGAAATCTGGAGGGAGGACAAAAGAAGGGTTATACTCCTCCTTGTTGGGGTGCTTGGGTGACTATGTGAGAGAAGCTGATTTTCTCTGCTGCTCTGTCTTCCATTGCTTTTCTGTCTTCCCTCTTTCCCAGTTCTTCCTGAGTTTGCTTAACTTTAGGGTATGTAATGACCTGGCAAGTCGCAGTGGCCTGGGCTGCGTGCGTGATTTTTGGGTGGGAATGTGCCATCTGTTCCCTTTTGTAGCTTTTCCTTTAAGGCTCCAGCTGGGTGAACAGAATGTCTGAACCCTGTAACCCTGATCAGTCATTTCATTTCTCCTCCTTCTTTTCAAGATTGCGAAAAATCGACAGCATCTTCATTTTTGGGAAGCCAGAGGTGTCTGTCCTCTCCATTGGCTCGGACACTTTTGACATCTATCGATTATCTAATTTTTTAGCTGCAAAAGGATGGAACTTGAATGTCCTACAGTTCCCACCAAGGTGAGTCTGTGGAGACCAGGGAGTGGTGTCTTTAGCCAGGGTATGCAAGATGGTCAACTTCAGGCCATGTAGTTCTTGTTATTTGCTGGATGCTGTTGTCCATATCCGATAAATTGTATGTAGAATTTTCCTCTGCAGAGCAGGAATCACTTCTGTAATTGCCATTATACAGCGGTGAAGATAAAGTAATAATAATTTTAATGAGCCTGGCAGAGAACATATCTGAGGCTCCCTTTCTATTTACCTTTATCTAATACAAGCAGAAAAATATAAATAACCAAGGCTTTATCTCATGTTTAGTTAACTGAGGGTTTGTAGATTGATTGATTTATTTTTACTATCTTTCTCCTGCCCACTGAAGATGAAGGCAATTAAAAGAACAGTGAAGGATTGATAATTTTCAATGTAAAATTAATCTTTGTCAGAGACTTTCCTTAAGTGGGAAATTGGGTTTCTGTGGACAGAAGTGGCCAGTGCTCCCAGATGTAGCTGCACTGAAAAAAATTTTGACTGGCCATGTGAAGCAAAGTCTAGAGAGCCTGAGGTGATAGCTCAGAGGTGGGTGCCTCCTTCTCTTGATAGCTTACAAGCTGCAGAGGAAGGAGAGGGAAATGATGCCGTGGTCCCCATGCTTGCAGGCAGCTACATTTTTCTCAGCATGGGTACTTGGAATGAGGTGAGAAACTCTAACCTAATTGTGAAGTCAGGAAGGAAGGAAGGAAGGAGATGGTTTTAGCAAACATTTTGCAGGGATTACCCTCAGTGGGAATGCTATTTTAAGGAGATACACGGTTATCAGTGGCCACAGAAGGGCTCCGTTGCTGTTGGTTGCTCAGAAAACGTGGAGCTGTGTGTACTGGAGGTAGTTAATCTCTGCCCTCTACCCTGCCTGCCCAGCATCCATCTCTGCATCACGCAGCTGCACACAAAGCCCGGCGTTGCTGAGCAGTTCCTGAAGGATGTCAGGGACAGCATCCAGGACATCATGAAAGACCTCAATGCCAAGACCACTGGCATGGTGAGGAGGCCAGCACACAGTGAGGGGGTGTTTGGGCTGAGGGTATTTCTCCTGTGTAACAGCCTGCTCTTCTCTGCTTAGGGAGCCATTTATGGAATGGCCCAGTCCGTCCCAGACAGGAGCCTGGTAGCGGAGATTTCCCAGGCATACCTGGATGGCCTCTACAGCACGGATGTTCCCAGCAGTGAAAAGCACATGAACGGCTCTCCCGGCCACCACTGACTGTAATGCAACAATCGGTGCCTTGCCAGCGAGCACTGCGGTGGTTCCAAAGGTTTTGTAGGGAAAGAGATTACAGTTCCTTTGTTCCTACAATTGCAGGTCTGAGGGTGGCTTGATCTGGAAAAATTCCTTCCCTATCTTAGTCTGTTCTGAAATCTGCATTGTTTTCATGCCCAATTTCAGTTTTAGGGCTTTTCTTCCCTCCCACCTGCCTGTTTTCATCATGGCTATTGATGGTGAATTGAATGTCCATTCCACAGCTCCAAATTCCTCAGGTATTCTGCATGTCACTTCATTCTGTGTTGTTTCTCCTCCTCAGACCTGGTATTCAGTCAGTGTCCAGCCAAGTGTTAAATTTGAGTTCTCACGTTGTGTGCCATGGCTCCAATCTTCCCAGAAATTAATGGTAGACAATAAATTGGCAATTTTGTTTTCTTTGGAGTATTCCTCTAAGCTGCTGCATTTAACAGACAGTGCAGGGAGCCTTATATCTGTTAATGCAGAGCTGATAAATGGGCAGAGGGAAGGCAGTCATGGCCTCCTTTTGAAATTCCCTCTGGAGATCTCAGTGAGACTGCAATCAATATCTGCTGAGGGGGAGAAAAAGCCAACACAAAATCCTTTTCTGAAATCTCTTGAACAACAGCAGAAATAGAAATGAAGCAGGTGGCGTAGAGAGGGGAACTGGATGGTACTGAAAACCCCAGGTACATCATGGCTGTTTTGCTCCCCTGCCTCTTGCAGATGACATGCATTGACCACCCAGGAGTGCTGTTTTCCCTTGCACAAATCTGGAGGGAGGTGCAAAGCTCATTTCACTGTTCAGAACTTGAAGGTTTTACGCTGTCCCTTCATGATGCTGTAGCAGAGCCAGCTAGGCCCTGGCCCATGTCACAGACAGGGATGTCATGTGCAGACAGTTTTTTTACCACGGTCTTTTAGTATCAAAAAGGTGACTTTTGTAATAGCAGTAATCTCAGCTCTTTGCACTGATTCTTTAAGGCACATTCTCAAAAGGGCATTCACCATTGTGCCTTGATGCTTCTCTGGCATTTTTTTTGTGGCATGCCAGAGAGGGTTAGAGGGTTCAGCTGTTGACCGTGACCTTGGTTGTGGTCATTTCTCTATGGTACTAATTCTGAAAACAAACCTCAAAGGCCTCAGAGGAAGCACCCTTGCCTGTTGGGTAGGATAGTAGTTGTAATGAGCCAAGTCCCTTCACAGTATCACAAAGATGCTGGGAGAGCTCGGAGAAGCAGAGGAAAGGATGCAGCAGGTTGGAAGTGTTCAAGCCTTGGACATGTGGCTCAGCCTTCCTATTTTCCCTCACTGTTTTTAGGGTGAGAGAGTTTTCTCAGTGCAATTGTGGCCTCAAGGACAAGCCAGAATCTCTTAAGTAGCATTGGAGTTACTCCTGCAGGGCTTTCCCATGTTTCCTCTCAGCTTTTTGCATGGAACAGAGAGTTTCCCAGGGAGAATCCCACACGTGGGCAAAGACTTCATGCCCTGTCTGCACTATCCTGTGCAAGGCATCTGAAAGCATCTCTCTGCTGTAGCCTGTTAGCCTGAAGCTGACCCTGGTTGAAGCACAGAATTTTAAGGAATGAGAAGGTCACTTACCAGCCACTGCAGCCTTGGGCCTGGCCATTGTGGGAAGGATCCTGGCTTTCCAACAGCTTTATTCCCTGTGCTAGGAGATGCAAGTATTTTGGCCCTGAAATTGATGACACTATGCAAGTCTCTGAGCCCTTTTGAAATCACTGAATTGCCCGAGAGTTTCTTGATGGTGATATCAGCTCTGGCAGTTTGTATTGGACCTATTTATTCTCTCAAGGTCCTGCCAATGTGACCATTACTGTATCTCTGAGTTTGCAGTACTTTGGAGACAGTCTTGAGTGTCTGGCTGCTGTGATGGTTCTCTTTGGGACCGAGATTTAACAAAACAAAAGGGAGGTACTCTTTTTGTTTCTGCTTTAAAAGAAAGAAGGGGTGGAATGGGGTGGGCTGAAGGAGAGAAACTCCCTTCTCTTCCTTCCCTAGTTGCATTTTCCTCCCAGGAAGTAGATGGATCTAACAGATCAGTGCTCCATTTCACATTTTTGGATGTATTTGAAGATGTTATTTGTAAGTCAATGTATTCTGTTCTGGGCTTTGCTTATTAATAATATTTGTGGGTTTAATTGTTCCATGTGTATTTGTCCTATACTGTAAATGTAATCCTGTGGTCAGGAATAGGCCACTGTAGTTCCCTGGTGTGTAGTTTTTATTCATCCTTTTCGCCTAATATGTAATCTGCATCTACTTTATCATGCCAAATGGTCTTGGAAAAATGGATTTACAGGCTGTGTGATTGTTCAAAAGACAAAAAAAATAAGGAAGAATTTGATGGACTGGATTATGATCTGAAACTGGACGGTACTTTTAGACCTGGAGGGATCCTTGCCACTGTTAATTCCTGCAGGATTTTCCAAGGATGGTCCTTGTTTTCCAAGTGGGACATTCAATTTGTTGATTGTACAAAGCACTCCCAAGGGATTTGCCTGTTCTTAGGTACTAGAATGAAGAATATCCAATGGGATGGACCAAGAAGAGATGTGTCTTCATGCCATGGATTTCATCTGCACTTTTCTGATGACTTGGGGAGAGTGAAGCGGAAGGGTTGCGTACAACACAATAATACCTTGCCCAATAAATCCATGTGGACTTTTTAATGGACAAATGGGATAAGTTGATCTTATGGCAGTTTTCTGCATTGCTCTGATATGCCACTGTCGAACTGGAGGCTGAAGTAGCTGGAGAGCTGGTGAAAATGGGCCTGGTTTGTATTAAAATGGTGCATTTAGCTATCTAGGCTCACCGAGTTCTTATTTTTCTGCTTCAGTGCTCATTTGAATGAACGAGGACCTGTTGTTCCTGGAATTTCCTCATGCACAGCCTGGTCTGTGGCAGGGAGGATGGCTTATGAATCTTGCTAACTCTGCCTGAGGGCTGCTCTGTGTTTCTGTCGAAGTGAAAGTGGTGTCCGTGTCTGCATCTTGTGTGTGATGTTCAAAGATGCTGGAAGTTAAGAGCTATGGATTTTTTATTAAGACTTTGTAGAACTTTAAAGGGTTAAAAAAAGAGAAGAAAAAAAGACCCGAACTGGGCATTTGTAGTGTTTTTCCCCAGACTGTTGTGCTGAAAGCAAATGCTGTTGGTTTTACAGCAGATAGTTCATTGTGTCATTGAAGACCCTGCACCACCAAATCCACCCACAACCTCGCTTTGGGAAGTATTCCACCCTAAGCAGCCTGTGGTCAGGTGCTGTGTTGCTTTTGTGCCTTTTAGTTGTACTTTCCCTGTGTTTGTGCCTTGGCTACAGCACAGCTGGGACTTTACATAAGCAGTTTTTACCTGCTCCGGCTTTGATCATCTCTTTGTCTTTCAGACCCCAGTCACTCTGAGGTGAAGGGACCTGCCATTTCTGTGTGAAGTTTTTCCGTGGCAGAAGCACCTTCTTGAGAGCAGTCAGGGCAGTATCTGCCCTTGGGAAAACCTGTTGGTGTAATTTGATCAGTGAGGCCTCTTTCCAAAGAGCCATCAGGTTAAACAAGATGTTTATTGTAACATCTTGAAATATTGTAAACATTTTCAGTTGGTATCCTACTAAAGGCTGGTTTTAGTGGGGGTGAGACCACGTGCCTACTGCTAGCGAGGGGTTACAGCAATGACAAATTGCACAGCACGATGCTGCTTGGTTACAGAGAAGCCAGAGGGTTCACAAAACATGTTTTAGGCAGAAAGCACATTCCAAGAGGTAAAAAACAACAACATAGGGGCTGGATGGGGGCAGGCTGGATGGATTTACTGGTGCAGTGGTGTAACATGACTCTGGAAGGACATGGCCTGTTGGTGTGAGTCCAGAGGAGGCACCAAGATGATCAGAGGGGATGCAGCAGTTCTGAGGAAAGGCTGAGAAAATTGGGATTGTTCAGCCTGGAGAAGAGAAGCTTTGGGGTGACCTAATTGCAGCCTTCCAGTACCTGAAGGAACTGACAAGAAACATGGAGAAGGACTTTGTACAAGAGCATGTAGTGACAGGACAAGGGGGAATGGATTCACACAGAATAGGTTTAAATCGGATATTGGAAAGAAATTGTTGTTCCCTGTGAGGGTGATGAGGCCCTGGCACAGGTTGCCCAGAGAAGCTGTGGCTGCCCCTGGATCCTGGAAGTGTCCAAGGCCAGGTTGGATGGGGCTGGGAGCAACCTGGTTTAGTGGAAGGTGTCCCTGCCCGTGGCAGGGGCTGGAACGAGGTGATCTTTAAGGTCTCTTCCAACCCAAACCATTCCATGACTATGATATTCCATGACTCTATGACTGACTCCTGGTAAAAGGCTCAGTAGTGAAGGGGGTGTGGGATCTCATGGCTAATGGGTTTAAGGATGGAATTTGCAAGATCAGAGGTGGATACATGCACCCTGAGAAGTGCCTCCATCCATCTGAGCTGCACTGGGGAGGTTGGCGAGGTGTCGGGCAGTCTGTATCCAGGATCTAGCTTGGAAGTGGGAGAAGGCTCTGGGTGCAGCCATCTAGGCAGGACACAGTGGCTGTGTGTATCACTGGTCAGGAGAGGGAAGCTGCCACCTGCTCGATGAAGCTGGCCAGGTTGATGTCTCGCTCTGATAAACCCCCGCAGTCGTGGGTGCTCAAGGTGATGTGAACCTAAGGCAGACAGACAGACAGGCTGAGTATTGCTGACAGAAACAGCAGGGCTGGTTTCCCCCAGTGCTGCACCTGATGAGGCAGTAGCTCCAAACTTGTTAGCAAAATTCCCTGGGGTGGGAGAGGCGCTCTGGCACTTTTCCTGGTTTTTCTTCTTCCTACAGCTCATCCTGGCCACAAGCTGTCACTGCCACCCCTGCCCTGGTCACAGCAGCCACCTGTGCCCATTTCCAACTCACTCTTTTCCCCAGAAGCTTTTTCTGTGGCTACTTCTTGATACTGATTTTAAAAAGCAACCCTGGTGCCAGCCTATGGCAGCTACTGCTCAGCTGGACAGGGAAAAAGGAGGAGGAAAGGATCTGTGATAGCCACAGGCTGGCTGTGGTATGGAAATAGCATCTGAGGGAAGAGGTCCTTCTGATGTGAACAGGACTCGCTGCTCCTGTTTTATCTCTCAAAAAAGGGATCTGCTCCCTAAAGTTCTCTGCTTTGTCCCCACAATCCCTGTTTCTTACCTTATTGTACACATTGAACCATTCGGGATGGTGATCCAGTTTTTCTGCCTGTAGAGCCACTCTGGTCATGAAGCCAAAGGCCTGCAAAGTAAGAAGAAAAGTTAACTCTGAACCTGCAATATATTGGTTTTCACCCCATTACTATTAATTTTACACTGCCTGTGTCTAGATAACTCAACCAAATGCAAGGCCTGGGATAGTCTGGGAGTTTTCTATGGGTTTTCCTCTTCCTGAGGAGTGTTTCCCAGACAAACTCTATGCTGGGTCGAGCACTTCGGGTGTCTTGGGTAGGCTATTTTGCTCAGCCATTCCATTTCAGGAGAGACACAAAGGGGTTTCTTTGGCTGAGCTTTGCAGAGGGGACTCCCTGCTCCGCAAACCGAGTGTCCCAGTCTGTAAAACTTCATGCCCCTGGTGCTCATACCCGGTTGAAGTCCTTGAAGTGGAACTCTTTGAAGATGGCGTCTCTGCCTTCCACCTCATTCCACCCCACAGCTCGCAGGTTTGGCAGCAGCTGCTCCCTCTCCTCCGTGCTCAGCCTGTGGGCTTTTCCTGCCTGGCACCATGGGAAGGAAAGGGAAGAGAAGATCAGTGTGGCAGAGGTGGGATGAAGCAGATGTTCAGAGTAATGAGGCATCCCATGGGTCATGGAGTTATGGGAACAAGGAGGCAGCTGCAGAGTGGGTGGGAAGGTTGGAATATCAATGTCCTCTGCTCCCTGCCTGGAATACTTTCTGCAGGTACCAAGGAAGTCCAGCTGGTTCCTGTCACTGTTGTACCAAGAACGGTGATAAATGACGCAAGTCCAGGATGAGGTTCAATGGCCAAAAGCGGCTATATTTAATTATATAAATCAGCTTATATAACTTTGTTCACAAGAGTGGCATAACATCATTGGGTGCTTGACCATCCGCCTCCCAGAGTGATTGGCTGAACGGTATAACACCCATTTCCAAAATATTTTTCCCAGTGTGGAAAACAAAGACACAAACAACTTGCACCTGTGGAATAGTTTACAAAACTTCAAACTGTTTTCCCAGCTACTTTGCGTGAGAAAGCAGACTTTCACAGGTGGCTGCAGAAAGCTAGAAAATCTCTCTGCTAGCTTTTTAGTATCCACAGGTCCCTTCTATCCTCTCACCTACAACATCTCACACAGTGCCTGAGGTACTCCGAAATGATACCTGTGTAAAGTTAAATTCCAAATTATATTTTATTTTACATATAATCTTCTGGAGGAAAAAATAAAGCTTAAAAAGCTGAAGCTCTTATGATCATTTCTAGATCTGAGAGTTGCTTTAGGGGTCCCAAAGCAGGAGGGCTTTTTATTTATTTGTTTGTTTATTTGTTTATTAGGAGCCTGCTTTTGAGGAGAAAGAAGTGGTGTAGATCAGAGATGAGTCACACTAAGCTGCAGTTCAGCTCCTTTTCCCATCTCCTTTATATTACAATGGAGTTTAAGAGGCTGTTTCTGTCTGTGAGGAACAAAGGGCAGAGGGAGGGATTGTGGTTGAGCTCTGCCTTGGGCAGAGCTGCGGGTACTTAGTTTTTAAGGGGTGGTAATGGGGAAGCAGCAGTTCTTGGCTTTGCGGAGTGTTTATAGGCAGAGATGAAACTAAAATGAAGCTCTTGGGCATGGGGGCAGCCTGAGCCAGCTCTGCCCTGGCTCTGCAGGGAAGTGAGTGCACAGGGGCACTGCTCTCTGAAATGTTATGTTCTGGCAGTTAAAATTCTTTCACAGAATTGCAGATTGTTCTGAGTTGGACGGGACCCACAAGGATCATCAAACTCCAACTCCTGGCCCTACACAGGACAGCCCCAAGAATCCCACCATGTGCCTGAGAGCACTGTCCAAATGTTCCTTGAGCTCTGTCAGGTTTGGGTGAGTTGATCTTTCCAGTTGGTGATGATAAAGAACAATATCTCTTCGCGATATCCTTTCCTTTATGTGCTGTAGAGCCACGTGTGGCAAGTTGGATATAAGTCTTGACAAATCTGGCCCAGTTTTTTGTGGGTATTTGGTCAGTGGCCCCTTGAGACACTTTGCTTGGGCATCAGTGCTCAGAAATGGCACCTTAAACAACTGAGAAACTGAGGTAGATCATCCTCTCCTATGGCTTCTCTGTTCACAGGCTGTACAAAACCAAAGAACCAGCTGTGAAGCTGATGTTTTTGTGGGTGGTTCTTGCATGTTTTTGGGAAGATTGGAAAGATGATACCCCATTCCCCTGGCTGTGTGGGTGCCTACTTGTCTGTGGTATCCGTGACCCTTAGACTGCATGGAATGGAGAGTGCCAGGGTGTCACTGAACCTTAGCACAGGATGTCTGGGGGTGGGATGCTTCCTGTTCCCTTGGCATTGCAGCTGAAAGGAGTTTTGGGGAAGGCCTTCCTTGCCTCTGCATATTTTGGCCTCACTGCATTTTGGACAACCCCCTGCCAGCCCTGGCTCTGTAACCCCCCTCCCTACCCACCAAATGTCAACCCTGTCCTCTCTCAAGTCCTGGGCTGGGAGGGAAGGTAGTGAGTAAACATGACGTAGCTCAATAAACCCTCAGCCGTTGCCCTTCCCTGCTGATGGTGTGATAAGCTGGGCACAGGTTGCTTAGCAACTGGATAACGTGGGGCAGAGGATGGCTCTGCACGGGGCGCTGGCAGGGGGGCACCCACAGGGGGCTCTGATAGGAATAGAGCAGGGGCTGCACCAGGATTTGGGGCCAGGGGCTAAAACCTGCTCCTTATCGGTGCTATAGAGAGGAAAGGTAAAAGCTGGAGTTGTTGCTTGGAGCAGAGGGGTATGGATGCAGGGGGCTGGGTTCCAAACCAACCTTCCCTGGGCAGAGCAACAAAGGGACATGGTATAATTGTTGTTGGACCCTTTTCTCCGTTGACTATGTGGGAGGATGGCCCCCGAGGCTTCTTCCAGCCCAGCTCCTCTCAGGCACCCCTGCACCAATGGGAGGCATGGGCCAGGCTGAGGTTTGGCCCACAGACCACACAGAGCCAGCTCCTCTGGCTGTGTCTTGTGATGGCAAACCCTCTGCCTGGAGCACCACCCTGCCCTCCACTCCACTCCAATCCCTCGTTCTTCACCCCAGGACATTGGCCAGCCTGCTAGTTTTGTCAGGATGGCATGTTAGTGCTTTCATGTGCTCTCACTCCTTTAAAACACACTCTTCTCATTAGAGAAATGAAATTATTTTGTTTTCTTCTGCTGGCTCTCAAATGCCAAGGAGTTGGGATTTTAATTTTTGGTTTTTTGCCAGCAGGAAACCAAGTAGATACATTGTGCAACTGAGGGAAAGGAACCTGCATGGGACATTGGGAGAGTTTGAACTCTCTGCTCTAACTAGAATCTTCCCTTTCATAGAATCCCAGAACGGTTTGGGTTGGAAGGGACCTTAGAGCCCATCCAGTTTTACCTCCCTGCCATGGGTAGGGACACCTTCCACTAGACCAGGTGGCTCCAAGTCCTGTCCAATCTAGCCTTAGACACTTCCAGGGATCCAGGGGCAACAACAGCTTCTCTGGGCAGCCTGTGCCAGGGCCTCACTACCCTCACAGGGAGGAATTTTTTCCTAATGAAAGGTATGACTTTCCACCTAGGAGAAGGTACAAGGGACAGCCCTGGGTAAGCAGGCAGGACTGGAATGGTGTGTTCCACAAGGCCCATGGTCTTATGCTTTCGTGGAAAAGCCGATTTCCAGCCGCCCCAGGCGTGTTGCAGGGCTGTGCAGATGGAGCACACGTGGGGGTCGTCCTTGTCCTACAGAATGTGAGAGGAGGTCGTTGCTGGCGGACCCTCTCCCTCCCCCTTATAGAGGAATGAGCCTGGAGGGCGCTGCCTTTGGAAATTCAGCAGCAGCTGGTGGAGCTCCCGCGTTACTGATTAACCACTCGCAGCGCTCTGCTCCTTTCTCCCTTCCCTCCTGCCTCTCCTCAGAGCGTGGATCTGCCGCTGAAACATTTTTGCCTTCTAAAAGGCAGAAGAAACAGCCGGCTTTCCCAGCAGCGACTTACCATGGCCCGCGGGTCTCCGTGGCCTCCCTCCGCGGTGCGGGTCGGGTGATGCTCGCCGTGCCGGATCCCGCTGGAGCCCGGGATTGTCCGGGATGGCGGGAGGCGTGGCGAGGCTATTGGGTCCACCCACGGCCAGCCGAGCCTTCCTAATACTGGCCGCCTGCCTGAGGGGCCGCACGGGGCCGTGGGGCTCCGGGGATGCCCAGACAGGATCTCTTGGAAGCCCTGCACGACGGAGCCCCGATGCGTTTTCCCCCTGAACCGCCTACCCCTCTCCTGGGGGTCACTTCCTTAACCTGGGGCACAAGGAAAAGGTGGAGCGCGATGGAGGGGGCAGTTGAAGCCGATACCGCTGGATGCTGCTGGCAGCACGTGTGAGGAGTGAGATGGTGGTCCTGGCTGAGCGTATGCATGAGCTCAGTGTACTCATAATCACCAGATCATTGTCTGGGGCTACCGGGATTATATCTCAGCACGTAGACGAAGAGCCATGGAAATGGGGCGGAAGAAGGCGAAGTGCCCCACAACACTTCCGAGCGCTTTAAAGCTGTTTTCTCCCGTTGCCGAGGGAATGGCGTGTTCGTGGATGCTGAGTGCTGCTCCCTGGCATTTTACCTCTCCAGGCCAGGTGGATTTGTGCCCATGTCCTGCAGCACATTGTCTGCTAAACCCACTCACGTGATGGGCAATTTACCAGTGCTGACAACAATTTTTTACTGTACTGGTGTATGTGGTACACAGAAATTTAGCCCCCTGCTATTCCCTCATGGCTTTTTTCACCTTTGAAGCAATTAATTCCAGATTTTTTTTAAATACATTGTGACATAACATCCCTTGTATATACTCTTGTGGGCAAGATAGAGGGAAGTAAATCCTTCTTTTTTTTTTTTTTTTTTTTTTTTTTTCTCCCCTCTGTAGGTTTGTTTGCCAGGGTAATGAAAAGGAAAAATGAGCATCTTTTGTGTCCTGGGAGATACTGAGTATCTGTTTGGGGAGAAAAGACTTGGAGAGCAATGAAGCACCTCAGAAGAAAAAAATTACGTGCAGATGCAAGGCTGGAAGCTTTGCTGTGGATGGCAGGAGGAGGTGTGCTCTGAGGTTTCCAGCAATGAAATCAGGAAGTGGGGTTGCTTGTAAGGTTGAGAAAGGCCAGCAGAATATTTTCTTGGCCTAAGTTGGAATTGCAAGATTGACAGTTTCATCACAGTCCAGCAGAAGTGTCCCTGTAAATAATAGTTTGAGCAGGTGAACTGAGGGCAGCTGGGCTGGGTAACAGTGCCTCTGTTGGCCTCCCTATTGATCTGGAGATGGGCAGGAAGCAAATCCCTCATGTTACCTGGCTTTTGCTCCATTGGATTTTACTCCAGCCTACCTGGGAGCTGATCCTATTTCCCTTGTTGACACGTGTGCTGCCAGTGCAGAGTAACTGATGGCCACCTCAGCTCCCTAGAGGTTGAGAACATGAGGAGAAATAGGATTCCTTACACTGTCTTCTCATTGCTCAGCTCCTTTGTAATGGCATTTTCTCTCCTGGGTGATAAATCCAGCCTTAACTGCCAACCTTCCATGGGAGGGGTCTCTTGCACAGGGATGGGCTGATCCTGAAAAACAACAACAGGGCAGCCGTGATTTTCCTCACTCTACACTGTGGAATTGTGTCCAGGGAAATCCTTTGGCTGACTCAAACTTCTGAATGTCTAAGTTCCTGATTTGCACAGCTTTAATTTCCCTTTCTGAGATGGGACCCTTTAGGTTTGTTTTTAATGATTAATTGAGGGCGTTGGGCAAGGTGTTTGCTCAGAGCAGTTTTCACCCTGTGCAAGGGGTGAACCTGTTTACTGGATTTTTGCTCTTTTTCCCTCTCCATTTTGTCTGTTTTAGAGTTGTGCTGCTTTTGGTGGCAGCTAAACCCACACGTGTACAGGATTCTGCATATTTGGTGGGAGGTCTCATATCACTCACCTACGGCTATTTTGTCAATAACTTTTTAACGAAATATATCGGACCCTGAAAGCTGCTTTGCTTGAGAGCAGTGTTCTGTCTCCCATCTCAATATTTGCTTTTTGAATTTTGCCCTCCCTCCTCATTTCACTTTCCCTGAACCATTTTGATGGCCCAACAGAGCAACAAGTGTTGTTTGGTTGGTTTGGGTCTCCAGGCTGAACACCTCCAGCTCTCCCAGTCTGTCTTTCTGTGAGAGGAGCAAACAAGAACAGCAAATCAGTGCCCAGCGGGGCTCCAACGAGCTGGAGAGGGACTTTGGACAAGGGCCTGGAGGGACAAGACAAGGGGGAAGGGCTTCCCACTGCCAGAGGACAGGGATAGGTGGGATATTGGGAAGAAATTCTTCCCTGTGAGGGTGGGGAGGCCCTTGCACAGGTAGCCCAGAGAAGCTGTGACCCAAAGGGTGTTTGAAGCCAGGGTGGGCCAAACTCCTTCATCATCTGCAATCTGAAGCATTGCTCTCATGGCACAATAGATTTAATTAAAGAGTTTGTTTAGCACTGGGGGAGGGGGGAGGGGTTTATGGCAGGTGTGACAAAAGGGCCCAATAAACAGAAATGAAGCATTAATTAATTATGTGTGAGATTTCCTCTTGTAGCAGTGTTTTATCAAAATCAGTGAGGCCCTCAGAGCAATGAACAAAATAAATTGGAGGCTGGCAGAAATTGGGGCTTTGTTCTGCTCACAGTGGGTGTTAGGTGAAGGTTCTTTGTGTCAGGCAGAGTGCAGGTACCCTGCATGGAAAATAAGGTGGAAAAATAGCAATAAAATGGCATAACCACTTCTAATAGGTTGAAAACATGAATCCCAAAGTGGGAGGTGACTGTTTTCCAAGGGATATCAGAGCATACAGGAGTGAGCAGTGTTTCATTGAAGGGAGGTTTCCCAGAGGAGGATGATGCAAACCTGGGTTGTCCGAAGTATCCAAAAGCACTTTGCTGTGGATCCCTTCTGTGTCAGACTGGTGCTGTGTCGGGGTCCCTTCCCCCTGCCATGTGGTCCTGGGAGAGGGGCCCTGGGGGGAGGCACGGGGTTTCCCTGGCCCCTGGTCAGCCTTGTTCCCCATTGGTTGTTTTGTGTTCCCCCTCGGGTCCCGTGATTGCCGCAGTTCCTCGGCAGAGCTCCGGCCACGCGGCTGGAGAAATAAACATCTCTCTGAAACATCTACCAAGAATCAGTCCATATATATTTCTTTTCCATGGGCCTTGTTGTTTGATACGTTTGTTGCAGTAATCCCCCGCTGTAACAGTGCTGGAGGACACCGCCTGTTCCAAGCCAATGCATGGAGAAACCTGGCATGGTTTAGATTTGAAAACTCAGAGTTGGGACAGAATAATCCTGTTTGGACTCTGTGTTTGCCCTTGAAACCAAAAACAAGGGCCCTGGGTCCTGGCAGCTAATGTACCCCTGTATCACAGGTCTTGTCCTCTAGCTTCCCAAGAGTTTGCTCCATGGTCCGTAGCAGACAGTGGTGAGATCATGGAGTTTGTGGCCTTGCCAAGGTCACCCAGGTCCCTGCAACAGGATGCATTTGCCCCAGGGGAAGGCAGTCCATCAAAACTGCCTTCTCCCCACCCCTTGTTTTGTCTGGTTTGCTGATGGATTAGTCCTGTAACTTGGGTTCCCTGGGCACAGCTGGAGCCCGGTGCAAGGGAAGCTTCTTGTATTCGTTCAGCTTGTTTTCTGACTTCCAGTCCAAATTTGAATCTCTTTGCTAAACCGGTTGGATTTTCTGGCAGATTTGCAGGGGTTGCAGAGGGTAAGTATCTTGACAGATCTGGAAACCGTTTTCCCATGTTAAAGAGTTTTGTTCCTTATTTATTCAGGGAGAGTTCGGCACTGCATGTTAGGCGGCTGCTGTACAGCCACATCTTGTCACTAGGGGTCAGGAAAATGCTGGAAAACCAGAGGTGTGCCTGAGACGGCAGTCCCTTGCAGGAGGGCACAGGATGAGGGCTCTCAGAAACCTGCCTGATCCCAAAAACCGGCAGTGGTTCCTGGCACTGCCACCCCTGCGAAAGTGTGGCTGTGCTCTGTGAAGCGGCTTTTCAGCTGGACCTTCGGGATCAAGTTGTTTCCCATGAGAAGCATCTCCAGATCCTTTGGTGTGTTCCAAAGCATCCGTGCCATTGCTGCGACATGCTTGCATTGAGGGTGTCTCTCCAGCCAGATTGCTGGAGATCATGGAATGGTTTGCATTGGAAAGGACCTTAAAGATCATCCAGTTACACCCCCTGCCGTGGGCAGGGACACCTTCCACTATCTCAGGTTGCTCCAAGCCCTATCTAACCTGGCTTTGGACACTTCCAGGGATGGGGCAGCCGCAGCTTCTCTGGGCAACCTGTTCTAGTCCCTCTCCACCCTCACACAGAAGAATTTCTTCCCAATATCCCCTCTAAATCTCTCATCTTTTAGTATTAAACCATTCCCCTTTGTTCTGTCACTCCAGTTTCTGATGAAGAGACCCTGTCCAGTTTGTGGGTCCCTATTGCAACAGGCTCTGCTAAAATCTTGTCCCCATATAATTTGGCTGCCATTGCTGTTTTCAAGTCCTGGAAGTCCTCGGGTTTTATTCCCAGCTTTGCAATTGCAGAAAAAAAGCAGTAAGGGGACAAGAGAGGGGCCCTGGGTGTGGATGTAAAGGTGAGGTCTGTCTATACAAATGTTTTATTGGGCAGGATTAGAGAAGGCAGGGAAGCTTTTGAGTAAACAAACCCTCTGATCAGAACCAGAAACATCAGGCTCCAAAGCCAGATGAGAACAGTTGCTCAGAGATTAGTGAGGTATTTAACACCTGGGGATGCTTTAGAAGGAAGGAGTGACTGTAACATACAGGACATGGTGAGAGGAGAAAAGATATGCTAAGGCAGCGGTTTCCTTGGAGACAGAGAAGCAGTTTATGCGCTGTGGCACGTGATGAGGTGCTAAACGGGACAGGGGCCAACTCCAGGAGCTTTGCTGTACGGTAGCGTTGTGAATTTTATTTCCTAGATCTGCCTTTGGGTGATGTTTCATTGTAGTGTTGGGGGGTTTTTTGTTTGTTTTTTGGTGGTTCCCCCCCCCCCCCCCCCCCTCGGATCAGGGCTGAGAAAGCAGATGGAGTAATTTTGGGTTTTTTGTGATAAATGGTCCCCCGCTGGTTGGGGGGTATGCCTGTCTGTCACGGATTGTCTGTGGGAGTGTGCTCGGGTGCTCAGCTTCATCTGCAGCCCTCCCAGGAGGTGAGCTGGGGAAGTTTGGGAGCACATGGTAGTATCCAGGCGTGGAGCGTGGTGTACAGGGAGCTGCTGGAGATACATTGTCGAATTGTGCATTTTTCCTAGTGCAGAACCTGCTACTGGAAACTCATGATATTCATGTCAGGTGCAGCACTGACTTTTTTTTTCCTTGTTAGCATTAAACATACTCTTTTGGTGAGGTTACTCTCTTGTTTACATTACCACCTCTCTTCCTCCTCAGCCTAATGAGCTTTGTGCTGCTTCTCAGAAACTGAATTTGTCTGCTCTGCTTGTTCTTGCTATTAGTGGGAAGGACCACTGGACTACGCTGTCTGCACTGTTTGTTTGAAGCAGGATCAAAATTACTGGGAAAATTGTGTACGTGGCAATCTTAAGAACCCAAAATGCCACTGTGCCTCAACTGCTGGGGGTAGCGAATTAGATAATGTAGCAGCTTGCTTCAAAGTCTGGGGATAAAGAATTCTGGAGGCAGGCACAGTGAGGAGGGGAGAGAAGAAATTCTACAAAGTGCCATTGATTCACAGCCTGGTGAATCGCGCTGAAACCGGGCCAGGAGACACTTCAGAGACAGAGAAGTAGGTATTTGGTTTATTCGGATCGCTCCTCCAAACACACACACACCGGTGCTCCCTACAACACAGTATTAAGGGTTAAATTATGAATATTCATCACATTCCTTGGGACAGGCGTGGTTATACAAATTATTTCTCGGAAGTCATTAATATCATTAGCATACAGGTCATGCATGCGCTGTATGTGTGTCCTGGTGGTCGCACTGAGGAAGGTTCCTCTTCTTCCTCGGGGGTCTTTCTGATGAAGATCAGTAGTCTTCCTCACAGTGCCCTTTTCACCTTTCTCCCTGGGAATGCTTAGTCCTTTGAGGAGTGATTCAGCAGTCTCTGAGATGATCCTTGTCCCCTCTATCTTGACAAGATTAGGGTGAATTCGGCTTCTCAGGCTTTGTAATTAACATCTTCTGTCTGAACTAACATTTGCTGTCTCCCAATAGTTAACTTGTGCTTACATGAGTTAGTTATTGACTGCCCTTTCCTCACTGGGCTGGGAAGTTTGTGGATGTGCTACAGCAAAATGGAGCTGTGTGTGATTTCAGCCAGCTCCGCTTCCCTCTGTGACAGCTTTGTATTGCTTGGAAGGGTTTTGGGCTCAAAAGGAGGGACCTGTCACTCACAGTGGTTTGTTTCAGCTCTTGGACTTCTGCTGACATCCCTCTGAAGTGCTGTTGAAGGTTGTCTGAGTAGTGCCTTGGACCTGGAAATTATTCCTCAATGTTTATGACCTTGCAAAACTGAAGTGTTGGAGCTGGAGGGGAGGAAGGAGAAAGGGAGGTGATTGTTTCTGATCCAGAGTAGAAAATCGCTGGTGCTGTGAGCTCCTGCAGGACATTGCTTGGTGGCACCAGCTGTCCTGTGTTATCATCTCAGAGCTAATGTCCTGTGGCAAGAGAGCTTTCACTACAACTGCTGCTGCTGTTGCCTGCTCGAGGCACCATGGGGAGTGAAGATGTTGGTGACAGTGTTGTAGTGCTGGGAAAGAGACCCAACTGTTTTCTGGAAGGGAATAGATTTAGATTAGATGTTAGGAAGATTTAGATGAGATATTGGGAAGAAATTGTTCCCTGTGAGGGTGGTGAGGCCCTGGCACAGGTTGCCCAGAGAAGCTGTGGCTGTCCCATCCCTAGAGATGTCCAAGGCCAGGTTGGTTTGGGATTGAAACAATCTGGTCTAGTGGAAGGTGTCCCTGCCCATGGCATGGGGTATAACTGGATGATCTTTAAAGTCCTTTCCAACCCAAACCATTCTAGGGGCCTGTGTCTTGTAGGATTTCTCTCAGCCATGAGCCCCTCAGAAGGTCCTTGTCCTTGGAGAGGCTGGTTCTCATGCTGGTCACACAAAGGGAAGGAGAAGAGTAGGAGTGTGTCCCACAGGGGCAGACAATGTTTGTTCATGGGATGGGAGGGTTTCCAGTGTGAGGGTGTATTGGGGAATCTACCTCTGATGTATCATCAGGCTGAGGAGAACTCATTAGTGGCTTTGGACAAAATGGAAAGTAAAGAAGGCCAAGGGCAGAAGAAGAGGGAGAACAAAACACGAACTTTTCTCCCCAAACTCCTATTCCCATTGCAATAACAAAAAGGATGAAGAGCTCCAGGGCAAGTAGGAGATTGTGATATTGACCACCATGACAGCAAGGACTAAAGCCAGCAGGATCAAAAAGCAACTGTGGGCAGTAGCAGTGGCATCAGTCAGCGAAGGGAGTGTTTTCCTCCATGTATCAATCAGCAGTTTACAATAAATGCCTAGCATGGAAATAAATAGAAGTTCTGTGGTGGTGTTGCTGCAGACCTGAGCCTGAGGCCACAAGGAGCTCTGTAATAACTCAGCCGTCTCTTCTGATGCACAGTGGAGCAGGTGAGGCTGATTCACTCAAGCCTGGTGACTGCAGCTGCTCTGCCTTCTTAAGCAGGTTTATATGACTGATGGGTGCCTTAAATCAGCTGAAGGGTTTGAGAGTGCCTCACCCCAATAGCTCCTTGGAAATTCAGTCTTGCTTTTGTAGGCAAATTCAGCATAGGGCAGGAGGGAGAACTATGATATTTGAAAGCAATTGCAGTTTTGGGCACCCTCCTGGTTCTGCTGCAGTTCTCCAGTGCACAGATGTGGCTGTTGTGAGGGGGAAGGAGTGAGAGCCCACCCAGTGTCTCTTACCCACTTCATCTGCACAGCAAAATTTGGGATCTGAATTGTTGTGTCTGGAGCTTAAGTGTGGACTGCAGCATCAGGCTCCCATTTTGATTAGTGGTGTATAGCTTTCATTAATTAATGCTTTAAAATATCTGCTACAAACCTGCTGGTTTGTGGGCTACAAATCAGAGAAGTCTGACTCTAGGTGCTGTGGTTCTGGGGCACATTTTGGGTGTTCGTTGCCAGAAGTCACCAACCAGGAGGGAGGAGTTGGGGAAGTTTCTTGCTGTTTTTGTGGTACCATCTTCTGATGAAATTTGAGGGGCAACCTGAGATATACACCAGTTTTAGTTTAAGGGTGACTAGACTGGCTTTTATTTCACTTGCTTCCATTTACGCTGCTGGCAGATTTAGTTGCACTTTAGCATGTAGAATTGTGGTTTTTCCTTACAGAGCTCCAGAAAGGGTATTTTAGAGCTTGCAGGAAACCAGCAAAGTGGAGAACAGGTCAGGACCTTTCCCCTCTTTGCCCTATGCCTCTGTCTTCACTGGCAGTAAGCATAGTGCAAAAGCCACCTGTCTTATTTTCCTAACCTCTGTAGTCAGTGATCAAGTCTGCCATGTCAACAAAAAGCATGAAAACCTCTGTTTTCTGCTGAGGCAGAAAGATAATTTGTGGCTCAGGCATGACTGAGATGTTAGATGCCAAAATTATGACCACTGTCAGATTGGCTGGATAATTTTTACTCCTAAGCCTTCCACCAAGATGATTTTCAGTGCTTAGAAATTAGTCTTACTCTGCAGAGCTGTCAGTGTCTCCCAGCTGTGTCAGTGTGTGCTCTAACAAATGTGTGTATATATGATATAGCTATTTCGTCATCATTCCTTGCACTTCTCCAGACACCTGGGAAGCTTAAGTGCAGCTCTCCTCTCCAAGAGGTCACTTTTGTTAATTTGTGTTTTGGTTTGTTTTACAGTAGTGTAGAAAATTTCTATAACA
The DNA here is from genome assembly GCF_000738735.6 of Corvus cornix cornix. Classification (NCBI taxonomy): domain Eukaryota; kingdom Metazoa; phylum Chordata; class Aves; order Passeriformes; family Corvidae; genus Corvus; species Corvus cornix. Next base: position 33,065,342 of record NC_046336.1, on the reverse strand, counting down.
AGCTGCTTGTTGTGGGATTGTTGGTTTGTGTTTTTTTTTTTCCCCCCCCTAGGCTGTGTAGACACACAGGGAGAAAGGTTTCATGTTTTGAGTAGATTATGCTTGAAATGTGTTGGGGTTTTGGGAGTTCCCCTTCTGTTCTTTTTTTTACTTGAGGAATTTTTCCCTTATATGTTGCTGGGGTGACAAATTGCTGGGTGCTTGGGAGAAACAAAAGACCTGACCATAGAGGGAGGGGTCCAATGGGCTACTCTTTGTCACCTGGGCTTGTGGGGGTAGCTCTCCGAGTTCCGGTGGAGAGAAAGGCTGGAAAGAATTCGTCAGCACTGCAAGTTTCTGGTTTTTTTTCGACTGCCTTCCTTCTACCGGAGAAACCCTGGGATTCCCAAGCCCGCCTTTCCCTGCCCTGCTGGGAGCCGGGCCGTGGCCGCCCTGCCTCTGTCGTTGCTTCGAGCCTTCGCTACTCTGTAGTTCTGCACGCCCTGCCTGCCCAGACCTCCGGAGGTTCCGCTGCAGCTCTGGAGTTTGATCCATCGCATCTGCCACCCGGGATTTGTGCTCGTCCCTGCTGTTCCAGCCTGCTGTCCCCGAGGGTCTGGCCGGACACCGGGATCGGCTGCCATGGGGTTCGTGAAGCCTTTGTTCCATCCATTCCTGGGATCCCAGGCCACCAGTGCCGCGTGCTCCCCGAGATCGCTCCGGAGCGCCCCCTGCAGCCGCGGGGGAACCATCGCACCTGCCCCGCTCACCGGAAGCCACCAGCGCCCCTGCCGGATGCGAGTGGAACTGCACCCGAGGGGAAAGTGCCTGACAGCCGAGAAGGCTGGCACTGGGTTTGTGCTTCTGTTTGCTGTTACTGCCATAGATATTGTTGTTTGCTTGCCTTGTTTTATATAAATAAATAAATAAATAACTTTTATTCCTATTCCTCATCTCTTTGCCTGGAAGTCCCTTAATTTCAAAATTATAATAACTTGGAGGGAGGGGGGGATTGCATTTTTTTTTTTTTTTCATTTCAAGGAAGACTCCTGCCATCCTTGGCAGACACCTGTCTTTCAAACCAAGACAAAATGGATGTGAGGAGATTTTATTTGTAGAGGTAGGGAATGAAGCAGGGAGAAATTGGGACCTCAACGTGTTTAAGACTCAATTCAGAGTAAAAGTTTGTATCCTCAAAAGGTAGAAAGTTGTTGTAAAGGGGGGCTGTGCTGAGGTCTCTTGTCAGGTCTGAAAGAGGGGTAGATCCCCTTGCAGAAAGGAAACAGCAAATCCTTTGGGAAAAGGAGCATCTGTTTGCAGACCTCTCCCAGCACTGATCCATGGCCACGTTCATCTCCACCCCCACTGGTCCTTCCTGAGGACACTTGGCCCTGTAACAACACATCTCTTCCTAGCAGGAGGCAAGAAATGCAAAAAATCCATCTGGAAGAGTTTTTTGCCTTTGTTTCTTGTGGTGAAGGTGAGCTGAGAGCCTGCAGTTGCCTCATCCTTTTGGCTATGCTTCCTGACTGTTTTGGGTTCTATTATTAGTAGCTGATATGCTGGTGGAGTCACTCTCCTCCTAACTCTGCTAATTAATCAATGTGCCCCATGACAGCTCTTGACCATTAAATAATATTCATTAGTATCCAGACCCCAACAGTATGGATGAACCCATCTATCTTCATTCGCTTTTGGATTTCAACATCAGGAGCAGGAGCCAAAAGTGTCAGTAAAAGGGCACTTTCCTTCCTCATCCTAGTGAAAACTGACCTTGATGATATTTTTCTTTCTTCCCTTCCCTGCCCTTTGTGTCTTGGTTAAAGGAGAAGATGGCCAGTAGCTTCAGCTCCTCTCCTTATCCCAAGTGACTATCCTAGGGGAAAAAGGAGACAGGATGCTCTTTAGAGGTGATAAATAGCATATGATTATCCTTGTTTTGTAAGGAATCCAATAATGTCTCTTGGGTCATGAAGGAGAGAAAATGAAGAGCGATATTTATCGATGTCCAAGTTACCTTCTTCCTCCTAACAATTCACTTGGCCAGTGGTGGAGCCACATGTGCACACAGGTAATCCTAAATTGTCCAAATCTGTATGCATAACCTCAAAACTTGGAAGGAGGAAATGTTTTGGAAGTGTTTCCTGAGCCAGCCAAACATCTGGTGTTTTCCTGGGAAGCCATGGCTGTGTGCTCACCCTTGCTCCCCAAAATGAGAGGATATTGCTGTCCTTGCTTGTTGTCTTGGTTTGAAAGACACGTGTCTGCTAAGGAAGGCAGAAGCCTCTCTTGGAATGGCAGATGCAACCCCCTTCCCTCCGAGTTATTATAATTTTGAAATCAAGGGGCTTTTTGGCAAAGATGTGGGAAATAGGAATAACAGTTCTTTACTATTATATATCTATATGTGTATAACCAGTCAAACAAACAGCAATAACTATGGCAGTAACAGCAAACAGAAGCACAAACCCAGTGCCAGCCTTCTTGGCTGTCAGGCACTTTCCCCTTGGGTGCAGTTCCGCTCACAGCTGGCAGGGGCGCTGGCGGCTCCCGGTGAGCGGGGTAGGTGTGATGGTTCCCCCGCGGCTGCAGGGGGCGCTCCGGAGCGATCTCGGGGAGCACGCGGCACTGGTGGCCTGGGATCCCAGGGAGGGATGGAACAAAGAAGCTTCACAAACCCCTGGGCAGCCGATCCCGGTGTCCAGCCGGACCCTCGGGGACAGCAGGCTGGAACGGCACGCTGGAGCAGCAGGTACGAACACAAATCCCGGGTGGCAGACCCGATGTATTCAAACGGGGAACCCCCCCGGAGGTCTGGGCAGGCAGAGTGAGCAGGGCTACAACGTAGCGAAGGCTCAAAGCAACGACAGAGGCAGGGCGGCCACGGCCCAGCTCCCAGAGGGGCAGGGAAGGCGGGCTTGGGATCCTGGGGCTTCTCCAGCAGAAAGGAAAAGCAGCCGAAGAAAGCAGACTCCCTCTCTGTCCGAATGAAGGAGACCGAACTGCCCACACACCCAGGTGAAAGAAAAAGAGCAGCCAGCTCTTTTGTTTTTCTGAAGTATCCAGTCATTTGTTCCCCTAGCAACATGTAGGGGCAAAAATTCCTTTAACCAAAAAAACACCCCAGGAGAGCTCCTAAAACCCCAACACTCATCCATGAGGTTATTTCCTGAACATTCCTGCAACATGGCAAATACTTGGTCGTGTTGGGAAGTCGTGTAATTTCCTTCTTGCCAGGTGAATCTGCCCTGAAGCAATTCCTCCTTTTGTCAGATTAAAGTTATTTAAATTGAAGAGCTAAAAGGACTCAGTGAGACCTCCTGAGATGTTGAAGTTTGTCCTCTGCTCTTGGGTTACACAGTGTGATCCTCCAATCCCCCATGAATGTCCTGGGGGTGGCGGATTTGTCTGCTGTTAACAATCCCATGGATGACCCAGAGAAGGATTGCACAGCGGATAAATTCCCTGTGTATCTCAGACCTTTTGGGCCTTACTTCCTGTGGTGTCGTGGGTGTTGGAGATGAACAACAGATGATAATTTTGCTCTTTGCAGGCTGCTGTACTCAGGCTTGCTCTCTGGTTTTCCAACAGTGTTCCTAGAATTAGTTTTTTTTCTTCTGTCCTCCTGTAGATCTTAATTTGAATCCACCTCTGTTCATAGAGGTCTGAGAAGATGAAAAGCAGTCGTTTGCCTGGAGCCACCACTGTAAGTTATTTATACAGTGATTAGTTAAAGCTTCAGATATTTTATGCAACCTTTAAATCACATACCCACCAACAGCAACTGGTCATATAAAACTTCATTGAGTGGTATCTATCACTTACTGTTTTTCTCAAGATGTGCATATATTTAATTTTCCAGTGATCTCTTGCTGATATTTTCTGCTGAGGAACCAGTAAATTGAGGGGCTTCATAAAGTGTTTTGTTGCATGGCTCTGAGTGAATTACTTGTAAAGGGAGCTCAGAATATAAAAATTCATCTTGCAAGGAAGTTGCCCTGTTGGATGAATCCCATCTCTATGTTAAAACAGACTCAAACCTTAAAACAAAAAGTATTTTCACCAGATGAGTAAAGGCTCTTCCACCCAGCCAGCTTTGAATATTCAATGTGGTTTGTAGGGACTCATGTGGGTTCGGACGGACGGGACGGATGGAGATCTCTATAGTCTGATCTTGGAACATGCGGTTTATTGCAAAGGGCATGGGTATAGGGGCACTGCTCAGAGCTGCCAGACTCAGCTCGGAGCAGGCCCAAGAGAGCAAGAGAGTAAGCAAGTAAGTAAGGAGAGAGAGAGAGAGAGAGAGAGAGTGAGTATGAGAATGGAATGGAATTGTGAGAGAGTAATAAGAATGGACTGGTGAAGTCCTGGTTACAATACAATAAATCATCTTCTGTACTGAATATTCTAATTGTCACTAACCAATCTAATACAAGATACAAATCCTATAGCATTTACATACAGCCTATAAGAGTTCTTATATTACCATAGAGTGTTACATCTTAACTTCTAAAAACTACTCTTTGGACCCCTTCTGCTGAGCTAGTAGGGTCTGCTCTGACCCTTGGACCTGCCTGCAAGCAGAGGGTATTGTTCAATCAAGAGGGGATTACCTTCAGTCGGCCATACCATTGTTTTCCAGTTGTTCAGTAACTAAGACTTGGTATTTCAAAAGTGGCTTTCATTTCGATGTTGCCTGTAGTTTTCATATTCCCAAAATCTTTTGTCAGGCAATCATATTTATAAGGCTTTCCTGTTTCATCTTCCCCAACAGTGGTTGGTTTTGCTTCTGTTTTTTTCCCTCTTCTGCCTCAGCTTGTGGGACAACAGCTGGTTTGTGCCAAGGGTTCAAAGCTGTACCTGTAAACAGTTGAATTCAAATGAACGGTCAAAATTTAATGGTTTTAAGTTGGCTCAGAAAGCCAAATTCTTAAGCTTAGCAGAGGAAATGGAACTTGAAAGAAACATAGGTAGAAAATGTAAAGCTGAGTCTAATGAACTTCATATTTTGAAGAAAAGGGAATTAAAATAAATGAGACAAGGTTATGCCTTCATCAAGTAGCAAGAGAATATTCCAGTTGTTGGAGCTAGGCTGAGCCCAAACCAGCAGAGACCCTTGAAGTGAAGCATTTGGGCACCTTATCTCACCCCCTGGCTGTGTTGAACTGCTCCACCAGGGTCTGTCCGTGACCTCAGCTGGACCTGACAGTGGCTGGGACTGGGAGCAAGAAGCCTGGGATTGGGCAGGTTGAATGCCAGCTTACAGACTCATGTGCTTCAGTGAATGTCTCGTCTTTGACTCAGATGTGGGATTTCTCTCATCCTGGAGGCAAATTTGCCACTCATTTCTGTGGCAAATAAACTTCAGGCAGAGTTAGCTGCTCCTGTTGCTACAGCAAAGGCCTCTGTCTTAGTCTGTGCTGTAATTAAGTCATTAATTTAATACTCTCTGAATATTTCCTCATTCCTTTTTTTGAAATAAGGATGGAGCCAGTTCCCTTTGGCTGAACTGTACTTGGTAGGGCTGAGTAATAAAGACAGAGTGGCAGGTAAAGGTGATGGAGAGTCCTTCCTGTGCCTTCCCACACAGCTTTGAGTACTTCACTCCAAGTCTCATAAATAGGGGCTTGACCTCTTTTTAACTCCAGTTAAAAGCAGTGTAGCCCCTTCCCAGCATTGCTATGGCACAAGGAAAGGGGGAAAAAATGTCCATAGACCTCAGAAGACCTTTTCCAGGTGTGAGTCAGTTCCTGCTGTATCTGAAGTTCAGAGCCAAAGACGATCTCACTGCATTGTATTTAACTTTGTCCAATTCCCTTCCCATTTTCTGCAGCAATAAAATCCCTATTGCTCTTTCATCTCTCCCTGTTTTTTCCCAAGTAGTTTCTGTGAAAGTGATGTTTGGGGGCAGTAAATCACAAAATGAAAGCCTGCATTCATAAAATGCTTTATGCCTCCCTTCATCAATATTTCAATGTGCAACACAGACACCAGCATTTCATTTTAATTATGCCTCAAATTTCCTGGCAGAGGGATAAAGCTGAACTCTGCAAGGCAGCCCAACCCCATCCCCTCACTGCCATGGGATCCCTGCAACATCCAATTATCCATGGGTTTTGTTCATCTGAGTCACGGGGCTGTGTGCATGCCCGGTGCACAGGAGGATTTCCAGCTGGGCTGAGTCTGGCCTGGCTCCTTCTTCCCTTGCCTTGGGGTGGGAGGAGGTCTTGCATGTGTCTGTGGGAGCTGGTGCATTGCCTGGAGCCTCCAGCCGGGTAGGAAGGGCAATTCAGCGCAAACAGAAGGTTTGGGAAGATAGGCTCTGACAGTGATTAGAGGCAAGGGAAGGTCTCCCTGCTACAGCAAGTGTCACATTTTTTTAAATTGTCCTTCCTGAGGTTGCTTTAGTTGCAAGGACTGTTCGCATTTGCAGAAGAGACAGAACATAACCGAGATGTTCAAGTCACTGAACAACACTGGCAAGTCACCCTGTGCCTTTGTGTAGGTAGCCCTTTTTGGGATGTTTAAGAGCTGGTCACCTGCAACTGAGGGGCAATACAGGAATCAATAGTTGTTCACTCAGTTAATGTGCCAAACTGCAAAACTCTTTGCCAGAATCACAGAACAGTTTGGGTTGAAAGGGACATTACAGACCATCTTTTTCTACCCTCCTGCCATGGGCAGTGACACCTTCCACTATCCCAGGTTACTCCAGGCCCCATCCAACCTGACCTGGAACACTTCCAGGTATGGGGCAGCCACAGCTTCTCTGGATAACTTGTGCCAGGGCCTCCCCACCCTCACAGGGAACGATTTCTTTCTAATATCCTTTCCAAACCTCCCTCTGTTAGTTCAAAATCATTGCCCCTTGTCCTGTCACTATCAGCCCATGTAAAAAGTCATTCTCCCTCCTTTTTATACACCCCCATTTAGGCACTGGAAGGGGCTCTCTGGTTTCCCTGGAGTCTTCTCCAGGCTGACCAACCCCAGGTCTCCCAGCCTGTCTTTGAGGCAGAGGTGCTCCAGCCCTTGGAACATCTTTGTGGCTGATACTGCCATGTCCTTCCCAAAAATCCCACAGCAGATGTTCTCAATGTACAACATTCACAGGTATGTGAGGCAGGATGAAGATCCATGTGATAAAATGTGGAAGGAAAGGAGGAGGGCCCCTAATGCAAAGGAAATATGTCCCTTGTGGTGGTGCTCTTCCATCACTGTCAATTAGCAGGAGTGTTAAATCTGTAGCAGCTGGTGTGGGGTATGACTGGAGAGAGGGCACCAAATAGGATGGTTTATCAGTGTAATTCAATATGACAATTTCTGTGGTCTTATCCTGAAGACAGTGGGCAAGGTGGGGAGAGGGAGCGGCACTCGTGACACACACAAATGCTAACTGGAAGGGAAAGAGGCATTCATTCATTCCTTGTTAGCACATACAGACGTGAATGTACTGATTTATGTAACTTCCCAAAGCCTGGCTGCTGCTGCCCACAGAACCCTTCTTAAAACACACATCCAAATTAAGATGCCATGCAGCAAATAAATTGCTCCGTGTGGAAACTTTGTTTGCAAAGTCAATGGTTTTGCAAAAGCTTATTTAAAGCCCTTAAAAAGCCAAAACAAGATGTGTGGAGAAACAAATATCTGTGTATTGCTGGTACCAAGGACCATGAGATGGTTTTGAGGCAACAGCCTCAGGGAAAACAGAATGTCACAGCAGCTCAGGCTTTCAGGGACAAGGGTTGGCATCTTTGGTTATGGATCTACTAAAATTAATTCAAGTCCAGGCAGCACCAAAGAAATTATTTAATAAATGAATCACCTGCCCAAGCACAGCAATTTGGGATTCTGTAACAGAAGGGTACACGTTTTGAGCTGAGAGGGGAAGTGTGGGATGTGTTATGCTTCACCCAACATCTTAATGCAGCATTTCCTCTGCGAAGGAAAGTGTGAAAAGTGAAGTTAAAGCTGTGATCCCTGTTTTTTTTCTCTCCCTAGGTCTGGTGACTCCCTTTTACTCAGAGCTACAGCAGACTCGCAGACGAGTTCTCAGGTGGCGTTATCCACAGGGTCGTGGGAATTTTCCTACTCTGTATGTGTGTATAATGCTCAAACCATATTAGGGCAAGAATAGAGCTGTTTTGGAGAACCTTTCCTATGATCTCCTTAAAGTTCCTCTAAAAGAGTTTTCCAGCAGTCCTGCTTATAGAAAAATTAATCTGGTTGTAATGACAGAAGATGAGGAGCTCAGGGTAAGGCAGAGGACCCTGAAATAAGGTTGATTTGCAGAAATACTATAATAGCTCAAAAGATAAGTCTTCATCTGCAAGCCTGGAGAGAGTCATGAAGGCTGGGAGCTGTTAAAAGGATGTGCCATAGGAGCAGAGGTAGGGACAGCATCAAAAAGCATTTCTGAAGAGGTGGGAATGGCAGTCCCTCTTGTTAGCAAGCAATATTTCCTTGCTGGTCTTGAGATGTCACAGACCATCCTAACAACCAGTGGTCTCAAACAGGAGAGTTTAAAAGAAGCTGAAATTTATCTGTCCTCACAGGAAATGAGTGCTGGCAGGTTTGGGTTGATCTGGAGGAGAAAAGAGTTGTCTGGATGGGCAGAGTTGTTTGCCAGGTGAATTTGCCTCCCTGCATGGTCCAGCAGTTGCTGTAAGTCAGTCTTAAAGAACCTGTGGCTGATAAATGTGGCCTGTACATGTGTAGTTAGCAAGGATTTTTGGGTTGAGACCTTTTGGTCTGGACCCTGAACAACAGGACTGTTAGGGAGGAGAAAAGGAAAATGGCAGTGTTTTCTGAGTGCCTGCTCCTCAAATACTCTTAGGCACATCCTGCAGCACAGAAATAAGCAGAAGAGATCTACTTAGGAGGTTACAGGTTTGCTATCCTTGGATCCTGATAGAATACGCTCTGTCCCAGAGTTGTTTTGCATTTCACCAGGGAGTCTTTTGTCTAAAGGGCATCGCTGCTACAGCAAAGTGGAGCTGTCCCTGCCCCTGCTTTCTCCAGTGGATATCACATTTCATTACCCTGATGAGCCTGAGCAAATTCTCTTGGTTGTGTTAATTTGCCCACGAGCCAGCCTGTGTCATGTCCGCAAGAATTCTGTGTCATTTTCCAGCCTCCCCATCCCTCCCGGTTCCAAAACCTCGAATAATAATTGCAGCCTTCTCCCTTTTTCTACTTCTTGCTTCTGAAATGAAGGGCTGAGACACCCCCTTTTCCTCAGCATGCGGAGAGTGTCAGCCCCAGGCTGGGTGAGCATGCAAGGCGTACCCCTCTCAGTGCTCTGTGTGAGTGTCCTGTGGGGCTGGCAGGGCTCACAGAGTGGGGTGATTTGCACAGCCTCAAATTTTGCAGTTTGGAGCTCATCAGTGGAACGGAGTGGGGTGGCTGGTTTGGCATCATCCTATGCTTTGGGCTGATGTGGCTGGCAGAGTAGAGTGCTCCTATGCACTTAATGCCTTCATACCTTTTTCCCCCTCCCCAAAGCATGGGTGCATCTCTAAGGAAAGGGCCACATAGCGTTGGACGGCAAATGTTTTAAACCCAGGATGTGAATGCTGCCATTTCCTCCACACCTTTCCTGTGAGGCACTCATAATGATTTAAGTTTAGATGCATGGGGGCAGGTGAGAAGTAAACTACATGTGTTTCTGTGGTGCTGCTCCTTTGCCACAGCTCCAGTTTGATCCATATTTTGGATTATGTTGATAGTACAGAAGAGTTCAGGCTTTTTTCCAAAATATTTGTATCCAGAAGTGTGAAGTGAGGTGGTCAGACACTGAATAGGCTTCCCAGGGAATGGTCATGTCCCCAGACCTGCCAGAGTTCAAGGAGCATTTGGACAATGCTCTTCAGGCACAGAGTGGGATTGTTGGGGTGTCCTGTTCAGGGCCAGGAATTGGACTTGATGATCCTTGTGGGTCCCTTCCAGCTCTGGATATTATATGATTCTATCAGATGTGCTTCTGCATTTATCACAGAGAATATTAATGCATAGTATTTTTGCTTTAAATAATGATACGTGATGATAATTTTGCTGTCCTACAAGCCTGAAGCTGAGCTATTGAAAAATCACTGGTGCTTCTACCAGCCTAACCTTAAGGACAGATACTAATTTCTCAAGAAGTCAAACAAGCTCTAACAGGACAGAGAAAATTAGCTCCTGATTATTGGTAGTTTTGAGAGAGATGAAGGAGCACTCTTTCAAAATACTTCTATGCTTATTTCCCTCATCCAAGCATCCCAAGAAGGCAGCTCAACACTGCGAGGCTGCAGCCATTCCTCCTGCTCTCTACTGGTTATTAGGCCTTTGGGATAACGTTGGTTTTCCATATTCAGGTTTGAGAGGAAAGGTTAATGCACATTGGTCCATAAACCCCACTCTGGAGGCACTGAGAGGCTTTGTACGGAGAGCACGAGAGCCTGAAGCATGTGTGGACAAGAGCACTTCCACGAAGAGAACTGATTGAAAGAGAGCTTCAGGATAAGTGTGTGAAGGGGCCTTTGAATGGGTTTGGCTGTAACACAAAGCTGCTCCTGGAGAGCTCTTTGGCAGAAGGAAAGAGGCTCTTGCAAAGAATTAGTTGTGTGTTGCATCAAAAGATGAGGGGTTAGGGATTGGAGTAAATGGATCAAAGAGATCTGGATACAGAAACTAGAGCAGAAGATAATGACAGGCAAGAGTCACCACTAATGAAATGTGAAGCCCTGAGCACTTAAAATGCAGTGAAGAAGGTCCAGGATCTTCCCTCAGCCCTAAATAACAGGATAGTGAGGTGGCAGCAGCAGCAGGTGCCTGAGGTACATTCACCCAGGTGGAACTGGTAAGGAAGGAGATGTCAGTACAGGTGGGAGATGGCAATGGATGCCTGGATACTCCCAGAGAAACAGCTGGAATCTGCACAACGTGTGCACAGGTCGACCTGTGGTGGGAGGTGGCCAAATTACAAGGGACAGGCTGTGAAATGTGACAGGGACTGAAATGGATATAGAGGCGGAGCTTTGAAGCCATCCACCAGCAATGGATCCCACTGACACTTTGGATGCTGATGACCCACCAAAACAGGGGTCCAATTTGTGCGGAAAAGCCATGCTATGAAAAGCCACTGTCCACAAAGGAGATAGAGGAGTCCTGCAACGTTATTCGAATAAAGGGAGAAAGTCCACTGGGGCATACCCCCCGTGTGGTTTCTCTCTCTGTTTGGAGGGTGCAGCCTCCTTTCGTCCTAAACTCCGGTCTGCGTGTTGTCCTCTTCCTTTCCCCACTGGCTGAGGTACTAGGAAGGCGCAGCCTTCCCGAACACATATTCCCTCCCTTCAACATGTCATTTCCCCCCAAAGTTCGGAAGTTCAGGCTGTCTGAGTTCTGTGGATCCACCAGACGTTCAGACTGTCTGGGCTCTGCAATAAACTTTGCGCAGACCCATTTCTCCTGTTACCCTAAAGTTTAGGAGTTCAAACTGCCTGGGTTCTGTAACCAAACCCATTAGGCCTGAGGTCGGTACAGGCATTAAGACGCATTTAGAGGACATTAACACCCATTTTTCCTAAAGACTCTCATCCATCGAGTTGTTTGTAAAGAGATCAGCACCCATCTTTCAAATTCAACCTCCAACCCCCAGGCCAAAACCAGGTGCGGTGCTTTAAAGGCTTCAGACGCAGAGCCAACAAGGAGGAAGCGGTAACAGAGGAGGATGTTTAGGGTGTCCTGAACTCGGCCACCTTCTGAGGTGTTTGTTTCTCTCTCCAGGAGCCTGCAATCCCAACCTCAACACCTCACCAACTGCTTAACCTCCGGGGACATCAGCATTCTTTCCTGGGACAAACTAGGACCTACCTCAGCCTGAGCAGACAGATGATTGTCAAATGCTCCGAGCCCGGCCAGAAGCTGCTGTGGTGAGTGATTTCTAGTCCAAAGAGATTTTTTTTTTCTCCCAGCATCCCTCTGAGACATTTTCCTTTGCCCCGAAAGGCTTTCTCCCTGTGTTGAGTCATGCTTGAAGCAGTGCTTGGATAATAAGTGCTGCTGAGCTCTGCTTTAAACAAATGAAGTTGATTTAACAGGGCTGTAGGACGGCAGGTATCTGTGTTATTCAAGAGTATTGGCAGTTCGAAGGCCGAGCACTAAAAGCACTTCATTTTTATTTCAACTCTTAATTGAAAATCAGCTGGTTTGTCTTGTTCTCCTCGGTGCTGCTCCTTCCCTGCTCCCGGCTCCCATCCCCTCGCGATGGGATAAGGGCTGTTAATGTGACACCCCTGCACAATGTGTTTGTCAAAAAGTGGCACGAGGCCAGGCTTTCACTTGTGGTTTATTGGTTTAATTAACCAGGGCCTTGCAAATACTTCTCCGTGAGGCAGAAATGAGAGAATCTAATGTTTCTTGGGCTGAATCCTTACATCACGTTTAGCCACCTGGTGAAGGCACCAAGGTAAAAACTTGGCTCCTGTGATTAACCTTGACTGAATTAATAATATCTTGGAGTCACATTATTGCTGACCTTGTGCTTTGCTACCTTCTCATCTTTCTAATTTGTCTTTTCTTCCTGCCTTTGCAATAACAGCCAGAAGTGTTAAAAAATAAAAACCTCCTGCTGCCTCGTGGGAGAGAGCTCCTTTACTTGCAATGGTTTTTAAATTAATTAAATTTTTTTTTTTTTTACTTTCAGTAAAAAATACTTCTTGTTATACTTCTTGTTATTTGTGTTTTTCTGGCATTTGTGCACACAAACACTTGCATGAGAATAGCTACTTAAGAGTTGTTTGGAGGTGACCTTGTCATTTTTTTTTTTAAAATGAATTTGTGTGATGATGTGCTGGATACTGCCAGCCACCAAGATAATTCGGCATTTGTTCACACAAAAAGAAGTTCTTCCTATGTGCTATTTTAGGAGACGGTCTTGATGTCGTTTGTGAGAAAAGCAGTGTTGAAGCTGGGATGTCCACAAAGAAAACTCCAGTTGCTGCCTGGGCTTCTTTCCAGTGATTTGGTATCCTTTGTGGGTGGTTTGTTTAGTTTAGTTTAGGGGTTTTTTTGAGGTGTTTTTTGTTTTTTTGTTTTTTTGGTTTTTTTTTTGGTAAGGTTGTTTGGGTTGTTTTGGTCAACCAGACCAGAGCACTGAGTGCCACCAACTGTTTGTTGAATACCTCCAGAGATGGTCACTCCACCACCTCCCTAGGCAGCCCCTTCCATTGTTTAACAACCCTTTCTGTGAAGAAATTCTTCCTGATATCCAACCTGAATCTCCCCTGGCACAGCTTGAGGCCAGATACCTCTTCTTTACTAGGAATTCTGAAGCAGAAATGTGGACTCCAGGACCTAAGCAAGTAAAATACTTGGAAAATACCTTGCTCATCCCAACATCCAGCATTAGGAGCAATCTCTTTGTGAGACTTTCACCCAGAAACACTAGCAAGTGTAAAATTTGGTAAACACATCCCTCTGGCTTTGTTTTTTTAGTTTAATCTGGAGCATATTGAACTGTCCTGTTTACTGCCTGGTGTAATTTAAGATGTTGAATGGAAGTGCAGCATCCTTAGGTGAAAGTTGCTGGCTACCCAAAATATTTTATCGTGGTGGAATTTGTAGTCTGGTGGATTTAGTGAGGATCATCTCCTCTAGAAAGAGATTTAATCTCTCAGCTAACACTCAGCTGACCTGTGTGGTGCATCACAGGTTCCAGCCATTTCTCTGTGACTTTGGGAAAAAGGTGCTTACCAGATGGGATGTTTATCTTTCATCAAGAGTGGGTTTATCCAATATGTCAATACAGAATTTTCTCTCTGTAGGTCAAGAGGAATTCTACATGTATATTTAGAAACGCAGTGGAGCCATTAAATTAATTTGTCTTTGCTTTAATAAAGGCGCTTCTTGCCTTTAGAGAGTGATAATGGCGCTAGATTAGTGTATCCAGGAATACCATTGTGAGTGGCAGCTGGAGAATGAGAACTCGATGGGATCTAAAATTAAAGAAAAATGTTTGCAATCAGTTTTGTGCTTCGTTCTCCTCTTAGCCTGGCTACCTGAGATGTTCAACACATAATTCTACAACTATGTGGTGTATTTTTTTTTTTAAGGGAAGGTATTGCATGTCTTCTGTAAGAAACTCTCAAGATGTTATTTTCATGCAAATAGTTTTGTGTGCTAAATTGAGGAACTTAAGAACCACAGAAAATACAGGAAATGTGGGCAGAATGCATTCAAAATGTAAAAGTTTCCTCGGAGTTGTCAACAGCTCTTTAAGAAGTCTATTACCTGCACCTTTCAGCAGCTTTTCTTTGTGATTGCTGGGGGGGAAAAAACCCAACAATTACTGAACTGAAAATATTGTAAGTAGCTTGTTGCACGAGGAACAGCTCTGGAGAGGGATAAAGCCACTACCTTCTGCAGTTTGCCTTTCTGGCTTTGACAAAAATCGAGACGACAACCTTCTTCTTTTTCTAGTTGCCGCATCTAAAGTAAGAGGATGACCGGGTTTCTTGATGGCTTTTCCTTAAGGTTTCTCTGACACCTTCTAGGATGTGTCCTTGTGCTTGTGCCTTTCCTTCAGCAGCAACCATAGCAAAAGAAACCCAAATTTCCCAGTGGAAGGATCTTTATTGCTCGTACAAAAGATGAGTGTATAAGCCTTGATTCCCAAGGGCCAAGCCAGCCTGGAAAGCATCCTCTTGAAATTGAGTGGGGTATGAATAAAGCAAGTGACTTTTCCCCACCGCAAAGATGAGTACTGTACTTCACTGCTGCGGATGATTAAAGAAAACAATTGCAGTCTGACAACATGCATTGACGTTTCCAAATGAAAAAGGAATGAAGAACAGATTCTGTGAGGCTTACCACTGATGAGAATGGATCTCCCTGGATAGCAGCCTTTTTGAAAGTCGATTCTATTTCTTTTTTTTAAAATGCTGCCTAGAATGGGCAATCCTGTCACGGGGACAAGTGGTAGATCAGAGGAGTTCAGGGGGTAATCTGGGGCACAGAAATGACTCTGCACTCACACTCATGAGCCCACTGAAAGGCAAACAAGAAAAATGCCTGAGTGAATGAGGACAAAGAGGGAAGGGGCATCTGGGTTAATGCTGATAAATGAATATTTGACGTTTAAGTTCAACTTCCATTTGCTTGCAAATGAAAACTATTGTGTCAACACTGCAAGAGATGGGCCATGTGGTTTTTTAATTTATCTTTTCCCCCCCAAAGGTTAATTCTTCTTTGATTTAAGAGGAAAAAAAGAAGTGAGAAACGTTGACTTTAAATGATGGGCAAACACACACAGAGTCTTGCCTTCCTGGCAGTGCTCGCTGCACATCCACAGCACAGCCCTGCTCCAGCAGCTGGCAGGGGGCTGGAGGTGTCCAGGATGCCAGGTCAGGGAAGGAAGAGCTTGCCAGACAGGTTTCCTGTACAAATTTTTTGCTTCTTGTGATGCTCGCTTCCAGCCCTGAGGTTAAAACCCGGATGTTTACAGCCACATCTTTTTATAGGCAGCAGGTGATAGGTAATTTTATGTGAAAAATCTATTTAGTCCCCTGATGGAAGAAGTAAACTTAGGTGATACTTGTTCTCCCGTGAATTCTTGGCATGCCATTAAAAAATCCTGTTGCAGTTCTCCAAAATATTAGCTGTAAAACTTGTTCCTTGTTAAAATTACAATCAGAAGGTGTAATAAAGGGATTATTCAGGCATGCATTACCATGGAATGTTCATCTTCAGGCACTTGGATTTTGACTCTGTAATAGTATCGTGCTTTGCCTGGTAAATCTTGTGGTGGCTGCTGGGGTAGAAAACACAAACCCTCCTGCTGTGCCTCTCCTCTGGTTCAAAGACAGTCCCACTTTCAAGTTTAATCAGTAGTTTTATTGTTGCTCACAGGCAAAAGATACCGATCCCAAAAAAACCCCAGGAAAACTGGGATGGAAAAGTTGAATACTGGGTGGAATTGCACGTTCTCCTCTGCTCCTGCTGGTTTTAATTGATCCTTCATAATGGTGTGTTCTTATTTGGGAGGGGTGACCCCGGGAGGGTGACAGGAGTCTGTTCTGGCAGACATCCTCGCCTCTGCCCAGCCCATCCATGGTGGAACCAAGCTCTTGGTGAAGCTGTGCTGGAGCAGACCAGGGAACAGAGAGTTCTTTGGATGTTGGTTGGATTTCTCTCCCCAGGTGGCTCTCCCAGAACTGTTTCTGTCCTTGCAAAAGGTCTTTTGGCTTCTTTTTTTTTTTTTTTTTCCATAGTGTCTTAGACCTGTCTATGCTCCTGAAACACTAAAGGGTGTGGATGTGGCTCAGTGCAGCAACTGAAAGGTGGATCTGTCAAAAAAGGTATTGAGAGAACTGAGCTGATGCTTTCTCAAAACAAACTAATGTTGTTGTTTTCCAGAGCAGAGTCCCAGTGATCACAGGCAGTGCTGCAATGGGAGAGGTCCCCCCCTGAGGGAAAGCACAGGGAAATAATGGACTCATTGAATGATTTGGGTTGGGAGGGACTTTAAAGCTTATCTCGTTCCTGCTGTGGGCAGTGGCACCTTCCACTAGACCAGGTTGCTCAGAGCTCCAGGCTGGGAAGGTATGAAACACAAACTGCTGGAATCTGTCCTTGTATCCACGCTGGTGCTCCCTGTTGGCTTTTCAATGGCATTTGAAGGTGTCTGTCTAACAGGAACGGTTTGGCACAGGTTCATGGGGGAAATTTAAGCTATCTTATTTTCCAAGAGTACTGTTTTGTCTAGAGCCTCCTTGGCCTTGTGGGCTGAGACTGCATTTATCCTGTCTTTGTAGAGGGCACTTCACTATTTAACTGGGATAATATCAATCTGTTGGTGTTCAGTCTGTCCCTGTGTGTGTGTTAATGCTATATGTATTATATATGTTATTGCAACCGTCTCTTTCTCTCAAAGACCCCTGCAAAGCCAGTCTGGGGAAAAAGGCTTGTTTTGAACTCTGAATCACCGGTATTCTCTGGAGTCTCCTACAATCCTCAATTTGGTTTTCAAAGCTGGTAAAACCAGTCAAATTTAGGATGCTGTTCATTTTGCTGAGTGTGTACTACCCCCACCAAACATTCTTCTTGGTCAGTTCAGCTGCCACTTTCGATCTCTAGTCCATGTTGTGCTGCTTTTCTGTTTGAAGAGAGATACAAGAAAATCACTCTGTAACAACCAGGGCTCTGAGGTATTTCCAGCCTTTGAAAAAGTTGTACAGGATTTTTCCTCTTTTTTTTTCTTTTTTTTTTTTCCTGTGGTTGCTGTCTGCATAGGTAAAACCCGGCACAGCAAATGCTGATAATTCAGCTAAAATGCCCAGTGTTTAGGCCTTGTATTCTTAACTGTGGGGAGGAAAAGAGGCATTTAGTACTGCTTTGCCAGGAATGGATATGGAGGTGGCAGCAGAGAAGTCAGATGAAGGGTTTTCTTGGAAGCTTGGTGCAGGATTTTTATGCGTGGCTTCCTGGCTATCTGCACAGGTATTTTATATAAATAGGAGATTGACATCTTTATAGACATATTACAGATGTGTTCTCATCTCAAGGTCACAGTTTTCCTCGTTTCCTGTGTGAGGCTTTCTCCATGCCTCGCATAGCTCTGGGACTGGCGATCCATGCTGGGAACTCTCCTGTCTCATACTTTTTACCTGCAGGGATTTCTCCTGTGAGCCATAACGTGCTCATGCATTTCCTAACTGCGATTGGCGCTATATAGATAACATCTAAATATCAATTTTTAAAAAACTGTGCAGATTTGAAGGTCTGGAATGGTTTTTTCCCCCTGAAATCTAGTAAGTTTGAGGGGTTTTTTTGTAGGTGTGAAAGTACTGAAGGTCTTTTTTTTACGTCTTAATGGTGTTCCCCTTTTTTAGAGGTTGGATTTGGTCTTGGAGCTCTTTTACAACCCTAATGATTCTATAGGATGGGTTACTTAGGAAACCAGCTGGATTTCTACTTCTTTTAGTGTGAGCTTGATGGCCAAATCATGTCAGGTTACCAGAAGCATCACAGAGACTTAACTGACCTCCCACCCCCTCAAAACCTCTAATTAAAGGGGTGAATAATTTTGCAAGGACATACCAATTGTGATTCCCTGATCTAGAGGAGTAACGTTTTTTTTAATATAATTTGTATCATGCATGTCCCCTTCTGTCAATTCAGATTTCATTTTGCAAATGATCTCTGATAGTCCTGTAAAATCCAGCTTCAGCAAATGTTCCTCCTGGAAACTTCGGCTGTGTGGGGAGACTGAATGCAAGAAGAGTATGGGCTGGAGCAGGGAATTCATGGAGGTTGCTAGAAGGCACTCTTGGGAAGCTGCATTCAGCATTTGCCTGTGGGATTATGCCAAGAAACCCAACCCGCTTGACAATAGCCAGAGATCTGCCGGGATGAACCACGCTTCTCATAGAGATGTGATGGAACTCCGTTTATTCTATTGTCAGACCCATAGTTACACTCTAATTCCTCAAGCACGCATAGGCAAGCTCCATACTGTTGGATTACAGCTACTGTTCACGCAGCCTTTAATAGCAAGCGATTGGTTACAGATTAATATGCACTCGACTAACTGTTGGGGTTTTAGTTTAGTCTTAGTTTTTTTTCCTGTTAAAGGAATTTTCTCCCATATGCATGTTGCTAGGGGAGAAATAGCTGTACTTAAGAAAGACAAAAAGGGGGGTGGGGCGGGCCTGGCTACTCCTTTGTCTACACCTGGGTGTGGGGTGAGTTCGCTCTGAGCGTCCGGAGAGAGAAGCTGCAGAGAAAGGAGCTGCTGCTTCTTTCTTTTTGGCCGTTCTTTCTTCCTGCTGGAAACAACGCCGGGACCCCAAAAGCCGCTTTCCCTGCCCTGTTGGAGACCGGGCTGTGGCTGCCCTGCCCCGCTGCTGCTTCGAGCTTTCGCTACGCTGTAGCCCTGCTCGCCCTGCCTGCCTGGGCCTCCGTGGGGTTCTCCCATCTGGATACATCTCGCCTGCCACCCGGGATTTGCGTTCGTCCCTGCCGCTCCAGCCTGCCGTTCTAGCCTGCCGTTCCAGCCTGCTGTTCCTGAGAGCCTGGGATCGGCTGCCCAGGGGTTTGTGAAGCCTTTGTCCCATCCCTCCCTGGGATCCCAGGGCACTGGTGCCGCGTGCGTCCCGAGCTCGCTCCGGAGCGCCCCCTGCAGCCGCGGGGGAACCATCGCACTTCCCTGCTCACCGGGAGCCGCCAGCGCCCCTGCTGGCTGCGAGCGGAACTGCACCCGAGGGGAAAGGGCCTGACAGCCGAGAAG
Organism: Corvus cornix cornix; assembly: GCF_000738735.6. Taxonomy (NCBI): domain Eukaryota; kingdom Metazoa; phylum Chordata; class Aves; order Passeriformes; family Corvidae; genus Corvus; species Corvus cornix. Next base: position 33,046,099 of record NC_046336.1, on the reverse strand, counting down.
GCTGGCACTGGGTTTGTGTTTGCTGTTACTGCCATAGTTGTTGTTGTTTTGTTTGACTGGTTATATACATATATATATATATATACATATATATATATATGTATAGTAAAGAACTGTTATTCCTATTTTCCACATCTTCGCCTAAAGGCCCTTGATTTCAAAATATAATAACTTAGAGGGAAAAGGGGTTATATCTGCCACTTCAAGGGGGGGCTTCTGCCTTCCTTAGCAGAACACCTGTCTTTCAAAACCGAGACAGCAGTGAATCCCATGCTCAGGTCCTGCTGTGTTGTTTCCCAGTGGAGCTCAGCCTGGCTAATTAATCAGGGGTATACTCCCAGAATCATTTAGGTTGGAAAAGCCCTCCAAGATCAGTGAGTCCAACCTCTGCCCCATCCCCACCTTGTCGACCAGATAACTGAGTGCCACATCCAGTTATTCCTGGACACTTTCAGGGATGGGGACTCCACCACCTCCCTGGGCAGTCAATTCCAAAGCTTGACACCCCTTTCCATGAGAAAATTCTTCCTGATGTCCAGCCTGAACCTTCTCTGGTGTACCTTGAGGCTGTTTCCTCTCATCCTGTCCCTGTTCCCTGGGAGAAGAACCTGACCCCCCTGGCTGCCCCCTCCTGTCAGGGAGTTGTGCAGAGCCAGAAGGTCCTCCCTGAGCTTCCTTTTCTCCAGGCTGAGCCCCTTTCCCAGCTCCCTTAGCCACTCTGTGCTCCGGACCCTTCCCCAGCTCTGTTCCCTTCTCTGGACATGCTCTGGCCCCTCAATATCTTTCTTGTGAGGGTCCCACAACTGGACACAGCATTTAAGATGAATATAAAACCAATAAATAACCAAAACGTAACCCAGGCAGTGCCCTGTGCTGATGGGGTCACCCAGCTCAGCGTTGGGTTCTCCATGCGCCAGAGGAATCTGTGGCTGTGAGTACAGACACCCCCTCAAGGCTGAGGCTTGGCTGTCACTGGGGCTAGGAACCCGCCACTTGGAATAATCAGTGATGTTTCCTGTGGTCTGGATGCCATTGAGTCTGGAAAATTCAAACTAATCTTGTCTGGTGTCTGACTGCACCTTGCTAGAGGGGAATTCTCTTCTGCTGAAAATTGCACTGCAAATGTGTGCCAAAAGGAGCAGGTCCATGTCTGAAGCAGAGCCAGCTCCTCTTCTCAGCATGGAAATGGAGCTCCAGGACTCACCTGGCCTCGTCCTCCACTGCCAATATTTTAGTGCGATAGGTTGTCTCGTGGTATTTTGGCGATAGAGGATGACTTGCAATACTTCAGGTTTTCCTGGGTTGTCCTTTCACCTGCCTGTCTTTTCCTTTCAGCCTCCTGTGCTTCTGATGCCTGACTTTATTACCTTTGCTATTTCTAACCCTCTTTTTGGTCCCTGTTGGAGCTTGATTTCTGCTGCGGGGAAGATAGAAAAGGTCAGGCTCTCACTAGCGAAGCTTATTTAATTAATGCTGCAAATCTGTGGGCAAACTTGAATGTATGTTGCAAGTATGACCTACCTGGACCCTCCTGGGCACATGGGTCCCATGGTTGTTTATTTATTTACCTCTCCTCTGTTGTTCTTTTCTCCCATCTGATCCAGTATTCCCAATTTTACCTCTACTCCAAGAAAAAAAAAGCTTAGTGGACTCCAAACAGTAAATAAAACTGACATTTGTAGCAGTCAGTCTGATACAACAGGACAGGGATGCAGCAGCACTTTTTTGGGTTTGTTCCCACTCCTTACCTAAAATCTCCTTTAATCAGGAGCTAATGACAACTTTTGGTCATGAGAGCTGATGCACAGGGAAAAAAACCCCACCAGTTTGCATTCAAAATAATGCAAAACATTATAAATAGGAAGATCTGCAAGGATATAATTAAGCTAAATTGCTCATTGTTGCTCTCACCAGAGATGATTTCTTGCCTCTATCTGGGTTGGGCTGTCGTCTGGCTTTAGGGAGGATGTGTTCTCTCTTTATTCCAGTTATGAACCTTTGCAGCAGCTGGTGGCTGCAAGAGTGGGTTTTTCCTCTGGGTTTTGTGTGGATCCAGCAAATATTCTGGTGGCTTGGATTTTGGCTTCCAAACTGTCACAGGAAAATTGTCCTACAGGTTTCTGCCACTCTCCCTCTGCAGCTGAACTGACTCCTTAAGGTGGATTATTCTCCTCCAGGACTCTGCTGCAGGCAGACATGGAGAAATCTTGCAACAGGTCACAGCAGCAGGCTGCCAGGAAAACAGCTCTGGCTTGGGAATAGAGGACTCTCTCTGCCTGCAGATGGTGTGCAATAAGCTCTGGATTTTAGTGATTCTGTGCAATTTACCCTATTGAAAGTAGCTGAGCCTGGAGAGAATTGGGAGCTGATGCTGAAGTCTCCAAACAGATCATAATGTGTTTAATACTTGGGTGATTTTTTTGTCCTAATTTTCTTCAACTGTGTTGTACATGAATGCAACATAAGAACTGTGCATTTTCCCATGCTTTAATTGAAATAGTATGTGGACAAATGGAGTGATTTGGGTCAGAAAGGACATTAAAGTTCATCCAGTCCCACCCCCTGCCATGGGCAGGGACACCTTCCACTAGACCAGCTTGTTCCAAGCCCCATCCAACCTGGCCTTGAACACTTCCAGAGATAGGGCAACGACAGCTTCTCTGGGCACCCTGTGCCAAGGCCTCACCACGCTCAGAAGGAAGAATTTTTTCCCAATATCCCATGTAAACCTTTCCTCCTTCAGTTTAAGGCCATTTCCTCCTTGTTCTATCACTCCATGCCCTTGTGAAAAGTCCCTCTACTTTTGTGTATTGTGGAGACGGCTGATAAATTGGGCAGCATTATTCAGGCCTGCTGATTTTCCTACTAAATTATATTTTAAATTTTTAAAATAATAATTTGCTTGGTTGTTTCTTCACTGGGCAGTTCTCTGAGAAGTGTAGCTATCTTCAGTTAGGGCTTGGCAGTGAAATTTGCCATGGAAATACCACAACCTGAAAAAACTTCATGGTTATGGAAAACAAACATGGCTTGATGATGTCACTCTTGTCCCCAAAACACAGACTTTGGCTCAATTATTCTGCATGTGTCTCTCTTAAAGCTTTTTCTCCTTTACTCTACTGTGTGTGGAGCAACTTTTGCTGAGGAAGGGGAGTGTCCTGAGGGTTAAGTGACCTATTTTCATCTGTGCTGCTTTTGTCTTTCTAACCTCAGAAGGCAGAGACCCTGAACTGAAAACTATATTAAACGATTCTAATTAATACAGGACAAAAAATAAGGCTTCCCTTGAAAAAGGGGACTGATTTTAATCTTCTAAATTAACAAAGGGGTGGAGTTAAAAGCAGCAACTGTGGCACCTACTTCGATTATCCACAGCACCCCTTTTTTTGGCCTAGTTCTTGGTAGGAAGGCAAGCTCCTGGATGAAGTTATAGCTCCCATCAAAGATTGTCTTGTCTGGACATGTTGACAAGGCACTGATGTCCTTGTCAGCTGTAAATGTCAACTTGACTGTCAGGAGGCAGCTATGGATGAGAGAGGTGAAAGTGCCTGGTCTCACCTCCTGCCTCCTTGTGTGGCCCCCTTGTGACAGGCAGGAAAACCTGTCTCTGATAAGCAGCTGGGAAAGCCACCAGCTCCTGGTTGAGCATGACGTCGAGTCTTCTGGGATGCAGAGAGGTCGTTTCAACCCCTTTCTCATCACCAGCTTGCTCAGAGGTCCCACAAGGAGCTACTCTTCCAGAGAAGACAGGCACCCCAGGAAAGGTGATTTTTGGGGTGGCTCTTGGAAAAAAGCCTGGTATACTTTGGGTTAGGCAGTAGGACGTCACAGCTTGCAGCCTCTTTGGCCAGATGCCTGTTGAGCCAGGGCATTTTTGCCAGGTGGAGATGAAGAGTTTTGCTGGGTGCTCAGAGAACTCTTCTCTCCACCTTTTTTTTGTCAGAACTTTCATTCCTCTTTATTGCTGTTTTTCTAATTTTTCTTTGGGCTTCTAATGACAGTGATTATGCCAAATGTGGCACATTTCATGTACTGTGGAAATGACTTTCAGACCCAACTCTCAGTGCTTAAAGGACCATTAAAAACCCTGCTTTTCAGAACTAAGCTTTGGTGTTCTCCCCACTCTATTTCCAGTCCTGTGTTAACCTGTAAAGTAGTAAAATTGCTGACTTGATTATGTTGCATTAATTAATTATCTCTATAGCAACATGCACTGATGTCATAAATATGGGAATTCAGCAGCAGAGCTGGATGGAAGAGGAGCTAATGGATAAATGGGGAGAAAGCTTTTTTTTTTTTTCTATCGTTGCAGTAGTTAAGTAAACAGATTACCAGTGAAGTAATGTTTTGCATAGTCTCTCTTTTACTGCCCCATTTCCCTTTTGATGGAGTCTTCTGCATTGTATAAGTCCTGTGTGTTCCTCCAAGCTGCAGCTCCAACTCTCAGCCTGCCCAAAACACTGGGTTATCCCCTGTTTGCTTTTATACTGACACAGAGAAACTGAGGCAGCAGGGCTTCTCTTTGCAGGAGGAACCCCTTTGCCTTCAGCAGAGCCACCCTGCTAGGGATGGCTTTCCATGGGGGAGGGAAGGATGTGGATCTTGAGAAGGGAATACAGTTAATTTTGGCCTTGTGGGGTGGAGGGGGTGACGAAGTGAGAGACAGGCGATGTCAAGAGGCAGAGGAACTGGAAAAAGGGAATTTTGGCTCAGAGAAGGCCGGGATGCTCAGCTCTGCTTAATGTGGGTACTAGTTGTTGTTACTTGTCTGGCAGTTAGGGGTCCTGGGTTACCTCTGGAAGTCCTGGCTGGGCCACTGACTCTTTCCTATTTTGGCTCTTGGATTAAAGGCAGGAAAGAGGTGTCTACGAACGGTGCTTGTGCAGTGGGCCTCAGAGAGAGGCTCTGTCTCCTTGTCTCCCAGGAGTTTGTAGCAGATGTGGTGTCCTAAGAATCTAGCAGGAATGGCTTGCGATGATAACTGCAAAACAGTCTGGGAAGAGGAATAAGCAGTTGTTTCAAAGGAAGAAATACGGTCAGAAGAGTCTGTAATTGCACTGCAGGTCTAAAGCTCCCAAGAGGTTGAGACCTGGTGCTTTTCTCACTCCTTTTTCTTGTCAGTCTATCCCCTTGTCATGAGTTAGCAAGCATAGCTCCGGATTTTCCTGCAAAGGGGTGCTTACAGCTTCCTCTATGACCTAACAGAACCTATCAACTGGCTACTTTGAATATTGACAATTTTTTAAGCCACTTAGAATTTTGACCGCCTCTGTGGTCCACATTTAAGAATGGACAAACCCCGCGAAGTGCTCTCTTGCTTCCCGCCGGGGGACAGGTAACTGGGCTGGGCCCGTAGAGGGCCCAGTGGGCCCTGCTGGGTCCAGGCTGAAACCAGCTCGGGCCGGGACACCAACCATCCTGGAGCCGATGGGCCCTGTTCCACCCATGGCCCCCCCCACTCCTGCTCTGTGCAGATGGCGCGGCCCAGCCACACCCCCCCAAAATGTGGCCAAGATTCAGCTGAAGCTGCCCTGCTGTCTGGCAAAGATCATGTGACCAACACCGATAAGCGAAATTCCAGCTGCAAGGCCCAGGTGAGATTAACCCTTTTAGTGCACTTACAAGTGCTGCAGACATTAAGTAAAGAAGAGCTGAAGTCCTGAGGGAGGAGAAAGAGGAGATGCTTAAAGCTGAAATTCTGTTGTAAAGCTATGGTGGTGATGGACTATGATATATCAGAGTACCCGAGCGTTCAAACTGTACTTGTAAGCAAAAGCACCTGTGCTGGAATAAGCAAATGCTGAAGCAGCTGTGATTTGAAGAGAAATTTGAACAGGGAGAGAAGGAAGCAATGAGGACTCTTGCTCCAATCGGAAGGAGAAGACCCTGTTCCTAGAGGCACTCCCAGAGATAGTCCTAGAGATGAAGATGATGAGGACCCTTGTCTCCCAGGAAAAGGGAAGGGCCTCTATTCTTAGAGATGAAGTGCTCCCAGAGACGGGTGAAGAGAACTTTTATTTCTGAATGGCTCAACCTTAAAATGGTACCCCAGTAGCTCAAGATTGGACCCTCGGAAGCAGTTGTGGGAAAAGCTGTAAGTCAGGGGAAGGGACTCTCACATGCGAGCAGAAAACCAACCTGGGTGGCTGTCTTGCGATACTGAACCCATGAGAGAATTTCTTGTGGAGATATCTCGATAGCATGAGCAAGAGAGACTCCTCTCCCTAAGTGTTGGGGAAGATGAAACAGGAAAGCCTTATAAATATGATTGCCTGACAAAAGATTTTGGGAATATGAAAACTACAGGCAACATCGAAATGAAAGCCACTTTTGAAATACCAAGTCTTAGTTACTGAACAACTGGAAAACAATGGTATGGCCGACTGAAGGTAATCCCCTCTTGATTGAACAATACCCTCTGCTTGCAGGCAGGTCCAAGGGTCAGAGCAGACCCTACTAGCTCAGCAGAAGGGGTCCAAAGAGTAGTTTTTAGAAGTTAAGATGTAACACTCTATGGTAATATAAGAACTCTTATAGGCTGTATGTAAATGCTATAGGATTTGTATCTTGTATTAGATTGGTTAGTGACAATTAGAATATTCAGTACAGAAGATGATTTATTGTATTGTAACCAGGACTTCACCAGTCCATTCCTCTCTTACTCTTCGCACACTCTTACACTCTCTCTCTCTCTCTCTCTCCTTACTTACTCGCTTACTCTCTTGCTCTCTTGGGCCTGCTCAGAGCTGCCAGCTGCAGCTCTAAGCAGTGCCCCTATACCCACGCCCTTTGCAATAAACCGCATGTTCCAAGATCAGACTATAGAGATCTCTCGTCACCGTCTGTCTACGCCCCGTCCAGACCGAACCCCCCAAGATACCTACACCTAAGTGAACTGAACAAGGATTTATTATGGACGTGATAAACAGACTGAACATCTCAAGGGTTGTCTTTTTACATTGTCAGTGGGAGAAGGAGGAAAGGTGGGGGGATTAGAAGAGTTCTGAAGGTGTGGTATGATTTTGCTTTTTTCCCTTCTTTTAGGTCTGTTAATAAACTTCTTTATATTCTTTCAAGTTTTGTGCCTGCTTTGCTTTCTCCTAATTCTTATCTCACAGAAGGTAAATAGTAATGAGTATTTTGGACCAAACCACTACACTAAAATGGTGTTTCTGCCCAGTTTTCAAACTGAACCCGCTACACCCCTGAATAATTTTGTTTTGCTATTTGTTTGCCGCCATCAGCTGTGAAGCTGATCAGTCCTTACCAGTCCAGCACAATGCTTGAGGAGTAAAGGCAGTCTGGGGTGTATCATTTATTCAGTTAATCTATTTTGATTTCTGTCATTTGACAGGTCCCAGGCAGGGTCTGTGTGGAGGAGGCTCGGAATGCAGTGCTGCTATTTATGCAGCACCCCGGCTCTGGGAAGCGCTGTGGATGTACTTGGTGGGGTGAAGAGCTTGTGATCTCAGAGCACTTTGGAATGTCAGAGACTCCTGAATTCTGCTTCATACAGCAGGAAAAGACTTCGGGCTGTTTGCTTAGTTTTGCACTGTGGCGAAGCAGGGAAAACTCACGGTGAGAGTGTGATGGGAACTGATAGGTGAGCTCTGGGACAGTCCCTCAGGTGTTGAGGGTTTAAACCCTTCTTTGGAGCAACCCAGTTCATTTGCCGTGCAGCACCTGCTGGGCAAAGAAGGCACCAAATATTGCTGGCCTGCTCCATATTTAATTAGCTGCCATAATAAGCCAGGGAAGGTTTAACTCACAGTGCAGGACACTGCACAAACATCACCTTATAAATCACCCTTTTCTGCCTGGGATAATGTGCAGGAAGGGTTAAGCTGTAAAACAACCTGCCCTTTTCTACATAAATTAAAAAACCTGTTGACATGGTAATATTTTGATTTCTGTTGAAAAGTGTTTATTTTGGTAGCCTGTACAAAGTTTCAGCTATTCTAAAACCCTGAGATTTCACAGCCAAGCTTTCATGTTCCCAGCAGAGAAGGAGGTGAGATACTCAAAGAATCTCTGTTCTTATTTCAGCACTGCATTTGCTAGCCAGATTTTCAAAAGAGCCCAGTTTGCTGACATAAATGGGGTTGCTGATGTGCCGAAGGAGAAGGAAGCGCTGGGGAACATATTCCTCCCTGGGTCCAAGTCTCTCCCATCTTATCTTTCCTTTCCATATGTTTCCTCTGTAATGAGAGGAATTACTTATCATTAAAGTGATATATAATTTAAAAAATAAAGTTAATGAATGCTTAAATTAATTTACTGACAAAAACAAATGTCTGTCCTTCAGATCCTGTAATTTTAATTGGAGTGGGCTACAGCTTAATTAACTTGTATTGATTGTAGTCCTGAGTGCATCTACAGGTGGGTGAACTATGTTGGGAGAAATCCTCCTTGAAGATTTGCTGATAACATTCTGAATAATTGTCTTGTGAAGAGACAGAGAAGTCTTCACTGTTTTCTCTGCAGAAAGCTTTAAATAAAAGGTATTGTTTAAAATTAAGGCAAAAATTTGGCACGGCTGCTTTATAGATGAGAATAGAATTCTGCTGCAAAAATATTAATGAATTGACTCATTAATTAGGTGCATGAAGAAGACAGAAAATTGGAGCAAATAAAGAAGCGGATGCAACTGGAAACTTTTTGGGGAAAAAAAAGGTAGGCTTCAATTTGGTGTTTACTCCCTACACTCTTTCCCCTGGGCAGGTGTCCCCAGTTTCACGGTGGGTGATGGGTGGGGATAAGGAGTGTGACAGCAGGGAGTGGCTTTTTAAGGGAGGTAAGGACCACCTGCTTTGGGCCAGTGAGAGGAGAAGACATCCCAAGGCCCTTCCAACCCAAGATGTTCTGGGAGCCTGTAGAGCTGAGGGCAGGTACTGCAAGCAGGAGCCCAGGGTGAGAGGAGAGAGAAAGGCAATCCTCACTCCCTGGGACAAAAACCTCTGCCTGATGCTGAGAACCTTATCCCTGACCTGTTCCATGTGGGAAAGGACCTGAATCCATCTCTTTCAAGAGAACTCTGTAGTCTCTGGTGTTAATATTTTATGTTTTGTCAATACTATGAATGACCAGAATGAAAGGTGTGCCACATCTTTCCTTGCAGCTTCAGCTCACAAACTGTCTGAGCTCCTCTCAAGGAGTCAGGACAGAGGTATCCCCAGGATGCTCCTGGCCCTTTGGGGCAGCTTTGGGTGTCTGCAAGGGGGAAAAGCTAGAAAGTGCTCGCGTTCTCTGGACAGGATGAGAGGATACAGCCTCAAGCTGCACCAGGACAGGTTCAGGTTGGATATCAGGAAGAATTTCTTCACAGAAAGGGTTATCAGGCATTGGAAAAGGCTGCCCAGGGAGGTGGTGGAATCAGCATCCCTGGAATTGTGGCACTTGTGCCATCCACTGGATGTGGCACTTGATGCTCTGGTCTGGTTGTAAAGTGGTGATTGATCAAAAGTTGATGATCTTGGAGGCCTTTTCCAACCTAAATGGTTCTGTGTTACTATAATTTTATGATTTTCTCAGCCTTGGGTTTGAGAGGTTTTTACTTCCGTAGCACAAACTCTTCCTTCAAAAGTATTTTTTTAAATTGAATCGTATAGGTGCAAAGAAAACAACCAAACTTCTAGACTTGACTCACTGCAAAATGTTTGTAAATTCCGATCCAGGTTGCAGAGACAAAGAGTAAAACAGAAGAAGAGGGGATTTTATGAAGTCCTGTGTTCCCTGGGTGAAAGAGCTTTGCAGTTGCTTCCTGTCACTACTTTCTGCACAGGAGATGGGAAGGGAGCAAGTGGTGGTGATTTGGGGAGCCCCTCATCCCCTTTTCTGCATCTAAACCCAACTGGCAGCTCAATTTACTGTTTCATATAATCACAGAATCCTTTGGTTTGGAAAAGACTTCTAAGATCATGGAATCCAACCATTAACCCAGCAGTGCCAAGGCCACCACTAAACCGTGTCCCCAAGCTCCACATCTATACATTTTTTAAACACTTCAAAGGATGTTGATTCCAACAATTCCCTGGACAGCCTGTTCCAATGCCTGACCACCCTTTCAGTGAACAAGTGGTTCCTAATATCTACTGTAAACCTCCCCTGGTGCATCTTGAAGCCATTTCCTCTCATCCTGTCCCTTTTTTTCCTGGGAGAAGAGCCTGACACCTGGCTACAACCTAATTAAAGTTTTCCTTTTGGCCTCCATGCCTTACAGGAGGAGGGTTTTGATTCATCCAGTGGGGTTGTGTAAATGGAAACTCCTCTTCCAACTTGTCAAGCCCATCCCTTGCACTGTCCCTTTTTATTAATGCAGTGCACAGTCAATGCCTTCCTGGAGATGTTTTTGCCCCTCCAATATATTGAATAAATTCTACATCAGTGTAGTGGTTTGGTCCAAAATACTCATTACTGTTTATCTGCTGTGAGATAAGAATTAGGAGAAATGCAAAACAGGCACCAAACTTGAAAGAATATAAAGAAGTTTATTAACAGACCTAAAAGAAGAAAAAAAAAATTATACCACCTTCAGAACTCTCCTCCTCCCCCCACCTTCCTCCCTTCTCCCACTGACAATGTTCAAAGACAACCCTTAAGATGTTCAGTCTGTTTACCACTTCCATAATAACCTTGTTCAGTCCATTTAGAAAGAGAAGTCTCTTCTTGCTCATGCTATGAAAACATTATCACAACGAGACAGCCGCCCACTTCCAAATATTGTTCAGTCCATTTAGGAAGAGGAGTCTCTCTGCCTGCGTGTGAGTCCTTTCCCCCGACTTGCAACTTTTCCCGCAACTGCTTTTGAGGGTCCACTCTTGAAGTTTTTTGGGGTACAATTTTAAGGTTGAGCCGTTCAGAAACAAAAACAGAGGCCCTTCTCCTTCCCTGGGAGCAAAGGGTCTTCATCATCTTCATCTTTAGGACTATCTCTGGGAGCATCTCTAGGAACTGAGGTTTTCTCCTTTCCCATTTGGAGCAAAAGTCCTCATCTGGTTCATCTCTCCCTGTCCAAACTTCTCATGAAATTACAGCTGCGTCAGCATCTGCCTATCTCAGCGCAGGTGCTTCTGCTCACGAGTTGAACACTCCACCCCCCATATCTTCATGAAATTACAACAGGATACTCTGATATATCATAGCTTCACAACAGAATTTCAGCTTTAAGCATCTCCTCTCTCTCTTCCCTCAGGTTTTCAGCTCTTCACAGCAGTAAAAAGGGTTAATATCACCTCGGCCTTGCAGCTTTGCAGCTGGAATGTTGAATGTTTCTTATCGAAGTGGAGAGGGGGGAGAGCCAAGCCGCTCCGGCTGCCCACGGCAAGGCAGTGGGGGGGTTCCATGGCTGGAACAGGTCCATGGCTTCAGGATGGCCGTGGCCCGGCCCGGCCTGGCCCAAGCAGGGCCTGGCCGGGCCCGCTGGCCCCCACACGGGGCCCGCAGCCACCTGTCCCAGCGCCGGAAACGAGAGAGAGCTTGGAGGGGGAGTTTGCCTATTCTTAAATGTGGATCACAAAGGTGATCACAACTTTAAGTGGCTTAGAGAATTGTCCATATTCAAACTGGCCAGCTGATAGGTTCTATCAGTTCCCAGAGGAAACTGTAAGCACCCCTTAGCAAGGACGTCCCTTCCGGGACTATGCTTGCTAACCTATGACAATCAGGAAGGAAAGTAACTTGTAATAATGAACCATCAGTGGGTATTTAATATTGCTTTAATGGGTCACATTGATGTAATCTCCACTTTTTCCTGGGAAGATCATACTGGGCCATAACCTCAATTCATATTTATGTCAGAAGAAAATATATGATGGAGATGGCTCAGGAAGAGCTCCCTGCTAAGCAGTCGGATGTAAATGTACAGATCTGCCAGAAGTATGCTGGGGTTTGAAGGGAGACAGGGAAATATCAGATGTTTAGGGCATTCCTCTCTTGCCTGGAAAAATTCCTGAAAAACTGTTTTCTCACCCCAAGCTGTGACCCAAGAAGATGTGTGGTCATGGGCCCAGAAATGTGCAAGCTTGAGCAACTTTAGGATTACTTTTAGCAGCACTTCTATAATATTTTTGCATGTGGGAATGAGGGAGGTCTGTAGTTTGGCTGGTTAAAAAAATCAGGAGGGAAAGAGAAATAGTCAGAGCTATATAAATAAAAGCAACGGAGGTGTATGTATATAAATATATATACATATAAATATATATACACATAATATATTTATATACATATAATATCAGTAATGTTTGACTTTCCAGTCATGTCCTTATGCTTGTTATTCCTTATTGGTCAGACCCGTCTGAAGGCCAAAAGCCAGCCTGGCCTGAGGTATCGGGGACATTTAGGTTGTCTATAAAATAAAATAAAGGATGAAAATTCTATCTAAAGCCATTCCTCTTGGCCAAAAGAAGCAGCTCTGTCTTGATCCAACGCTGCAGGAAGATGAGATAAAGTTGCAAGTTCACTTGGTCAGGATGGATAAGGGTGCAGGGGAAGGCAATGAAAATAACACAAATTCCTGGAGCTGTCTTGGAGGGGAAGGGACAAACATGGCTAATGCTGCGTGAATGATTTGTACAAAAGGATTTCTTTGACAAACTTTGCCTTTCTGGAGGTAAACTGCCAAAGGGAACAATGCAAGTTTTCTGATGTGTTCATGAGTCAGAATTATTTAATGAGGAAATGGAGCAGCCATCCCCCAGGCCTTGGAGCCGCTGCTCTCGGGCGGGAGGGAACTCAAACACCAGCTCCAAGCTAAGAGTGCTTGTTCTTGAGCTCACTCCAAGCTCTCACAGATAAAATGAGCCTCCTTAGTTTGTATTTTTTGGATCACAGGGAGCACATACGCAAAGCTATGATGTGGGAAACCTAAGTGCAAAGAGGACTTTAGTGACGCAAGCATCCAAGTGTTGATGCTGGTGCTCGGTTTTTATAAGTGTTTCCAGTGGTTCCCATCTATCCACACTTTATATTTTTCTTTTTTCTGATACACCATCTAATTTTCTTCTTCTTTCTGTCAGCCCTTCTGATGCACCTGTGAGAAGAATAATTTATTCATCCATTTTTTCGGTGTGATAATCTCTAGCAGAAAGCCAACGACTAAAAACTAGTGGTGTAGCACACACACAGGCTAAAGAATGAGACTTTCTCTCTTTCATTTTTTCTCTTTTTTTTTTCTTTTAAAGCATACATTTGTTGAAAAATAGCATTTCAGGTCAGCTGAAATTATTTGTGTTGAACTCAACAAAAAAATGACAACAGAAACTAGCAATTTGAAAAAAAATCAAACCACTTGTTTGTGCATTTTTGATATTAGATGACTTGACTTCTTCTTTATGAAGTGATGTTTGGAGCCAAAATGAAACTAATGCTAACTTAAAAAAAATATTCTTTGGACCTTCCCCAATGAATCTTCTCCCCCTCCCCCCCTTTTCTCCTTGCTTTGAATTTTGTTTAGGAAAAAATAAGCATGTTTGTCTTGAGCTGGGTTAGGATAATCCTACCTCCCCAACCAAAAGGAAGTAAATCCATGGATCACATGGTTATTAACTGGTTGAAGCCCCCCATGAACAAAAGCAACAAAGCAGAGGGAGAACTGCCAAGCATTTGACACTTTCATTCTGGCAAATATTTGCTTTTTTCTTTTGGTCTGGTTTGGGAAAATGTTCCTTCCATGCCTAACCATGAGCCTGGACTTAAATCCCTTTGGCTCTCCCCTTCCAGGTGGGTCAGGCTGCTTCCCCTGAGCCAGGGATGTACCTGAAGAGCTATGGGTGAGGTCCAGCTGGGAGAATTCTCCTGTCTCAGGCCTCCATCCCTCTGCTCTCAGGTTCCTGCACAGTCGCTGGGAGCTGTGTCCATCCTCAGGGATGTAGGATGTCTCCATGAAGTGTGACTTGGATTTTTACTGCTCCAATGAGAATAAATGGAGAATAAACCACCGGTCCAATCCAGGAGAAACAGGAAGGAAAGTGACATCTGAGCAGCCCCCAGGCTGTCCTCCTATGCCTAAAATAACTCCTGCAGCATAGGTATAGCCTTCAGGTATAGCCTGAAGGTATCTTGGATCCTTTTGGACATGGCAAGGGACACCAAAAAACTGGATGCTGCTGGAGGAAGAGCATCTGGAGGGCAGTGACACGTGGCCTGAGCTCTACAGTGGGGGCCCAGCAACCTGGATTTTGCTGTGCTCTTGCTTGGAGCCTCCTCTCGCCTCACTGCACAGGAATAGTTCCTGTTAGGCATGTCCCAGGAGCAGTAAGATGGCTCAGGCTTGTGTGGAAATGGAAGAATGAAGTGAGAGAGGACTTCATTTTTCCTTGCTTTCCCAACCAGGAGATTCATTAGGTGGCTGGGTGAGTTTAAGGGAACTTGCAGTCTTTTCATCCTATTGATGGGTGGATGGATTGTGTGGCTTGGAATATGTTTAAGGCTTTTATGAAATCAGGGCTGCACTCTCTGCAATGATTCCCTGCTGCTTTAGGGAATCATTCCCAGCCTCTTCAGACCTTGTCTGGTGCGATAACCCTGGCTGGATGCCATGTGCCCAACAACGCTGCTCCTTCACTCCTCTCCTCGGCTGGACACGGGAGAGAAAATTTAATGAAAGGCTCAGGATCAAGACAGGGAAGGATCACTCAGGAATTACTATCATGGGTTAAAAGGTGTCAGCTTGGGGAATTGAATTTCATTTATTGCCAATCAAACTGGAGCAGGGTAATGAGAAATAAATCCAAATCTTAAAAACCTTAACCCTCCCTTCTACTCAGGCTTATTTTCACTCCTGAATTTTCTCCCACCTCCTGTCCAGCCGTGCAGGGGATGAGGAATGGGGTTGTGGTCAGTTTATCACACCTTGTCTCTGCCACTTCTTCCTTCTCATACTTTCCCTGCTCCAGGTGGGGGTCCCTCCCACGGGAGGCCATCCTCCATGAAACATTCCAAACTGAGTCCTTCCCACAGGCTGCAGTTCTTCACTGCAGTGGGCTCCTCTCTCACTGGGGCTCCAGCACAGGCGTCCTTTGGGATCATGGCCTCCTTCAGGCATCCTCTTGCTCCACGATGGACTTCCATGGGCTGCACGGGACCATCTGCCTCACCATGGGCTGCACCAGCTCTGTTCGACCCAGGAGAAGCTTCTGGCAGCTTCACAGAAGCCACTCCTACAGCCCCCTATTACCAAAACCTGGCCGTGCCAACCCAATACACCTTGAATCATTACTTGGCATTAATTTTTAGGCCTAAAACAAGCTCTGAAGAGCTGTTATTTTAGAGATTAAAGTTCTAGCATAAACAAACTTATATGCATGTTGTTTTTGCATGGGAGATGTTTTTAGCATCATACTTAATGCTCCAAACCAAGCCATTGCTTGTGGTGTTTTGCAGCCTGGATGCCTTTGAAAGGGTAGATATGGACCCTGTTTGGTCTTGAGCTATTTGGGGCTTTTTATTTGCATTTTGTGGTTCTTATCTTGTAAACAAAGACTCATTTCTGTGTCTGTAGATCAGGATGTCACCCACGGAGCTCTGCGGAAATGGGAGAGCGCTCCAGAGGGTGCAAGATACAAGTGCAGGGACAAATGGAAATGAGGGATGTAGAACACTTTCACTTTGAGGTTTGGCTCATTGCAGCAGAGACTGGAGGTAACTTTGTTTTCCCCATGCACCTCTGATTTTTTTCAAAAAAGGGATCCCAGACTGGCAGAGGGGGGAGGTGAATCTGCTGGAAAATTGCAATGCCTCCCCAGAGTTCAATAGCTGCCCCTGTGTCCTTGACTTCTGGGCATGGCCACAATGCCAGGGGCTAGGGAAATAAATAACACCTGCAGAACTTCAGCTCTTCGTCAGAGGGTAGGGAGAAGAGAAAGAGAGCAATGCAGAGATGTTGTTCACTTCTTGGCTCAAGGGATGAGCATCCCTTTGAACTGCAGGTCAGGCTGTTAGGGGAGGGCTCTCAGTTTCTTGCAGGCTCCTCACGATGTGAGCCATTGGAAAACTTGTGTCTGAGGGAGCTCAGAAGGCTTCCTGCTGGTGGTCAGTGCCCGCTGGAGAGGAAAGCCCACCAGCAGTAGTGGGAGGCTCTGAGGATGCTGCTGCTCCAGCCACTTTGCCTTGTGCCACCACGCAGTGTCATGAGCAGCCCTGGGTGGCCTCTGGTCCTGAGCCCTTGAGTGTCACTGCCCAGTGGGATGGGAGACCTGGTTCCCTGAAAGGCAAAACCCACTTCCAAAGCCATCCCAGCATGGTTCAGTGCTGTTTTGTGAGGCTCTCCCTTTGGCATCCTGAGCAGCATTGCAAATGGGAGGGTGCAGGAATCAATCAGTCGCTGCTGCTGTGTGTGAGCAAGCTGTTGTAATGTACTTATCTCTTGTTTCTATAAAGGTTATAAAAGAAAATAATTTTGCTCTAACACAGTGTCCTTGCAATCCCTGTGTACCTCCAAGGATAACTCTTCCTAAGGCTGACTTGTGGTGATTAATACTCTACAGAGGGAAATTATTTTTTTAAAAGTGAGCAGAGAAGTAAAGCTTGAAGAAGCTTGTTCCCTACATGCCCCCTGTGCTTGCAGCTGATTAGCTTTTGTTTCCTCTTCCAGCATGAGGGAACTGGTGAAATATTTTTGCTCCTGCCCTGCAATGTTGATCCCTGGCACTGTGAGGATTTGCAAGTGGGCAAAAGCATCAGGAGGTGATCTTGCTCTGCCATAAGATCCCTCCTCTCAGGTCTGGAATACCTCCTCTCAGGGCTGGCAGCATCCCTGTGGACCAGGCAAGCAACATCAAGCTTCTTTCTGCACCCTGGGGAGTCTGGAGGGGGAATGTGAGCTTGGCAGAGGAGGCTGAAGTGTCTCACCCCTTTCTTCCTGGCAGCTGTGCTGTGCTGATTTCATGCTGATGCCTGTCCTGTCTCTGTAATGGGTTTTTAGCACTCTTCAGAGGTGCTGGGTATTGCCCTGGGCTGTAGCCAAGGAATGGGAGACCACTGGCAAATAGGTTGGTACTGCCCAAGGTTTCCTTGAACAGTGTGGCAGGATACCAAGTACACAAAATCCAGCAGCAGGCTTGTACCTGTTTGAAACATTGAGATTAATGAAAACTGTCCCTTTTCCCTGAATATCCTCAGTATTGCTCCCCTCTCCATCCATCCCATATGTTTGAATTATCTTGCATGGGATTACAGTTCTGCATTCCCTCATTTTTCAAAAATGTTTTGTCTTTGTGGAGCACAAATGTTGCCCTGAGCCATCCAGCTCTATTTGCTCCCCACAGACATGGCTTCTCCAAAACTTTCCACTTAGTGGTCAAATCTCTTGACCTTTGAAAGCTTTGGCTTGGGAGGGAAATTCTTCTACGCCAGGAAGGGATGCTGCAAAATAAATCCCACCATGGGCAAGGGAGAGGCATCTAATCTTCCTGCTCCCTAGATTTAGCTGTGCCATTAGCCTGGGCCCTGCACATAAAGCTAATTTTATAATTTGTAAATGTAGCTGACTGGGTTTTATAGAAAAATGTTGGGAAGTGATGAAATACCTTCAATAGATTTAAAAAGAAGTTCAATGCATAAAGCTCTTTCCCCCCCTTCTGTCCCCCTCCTTCTATCTTGGAGTTACACACAACAGAAAACATGGCCATGGGAAGGGCTTTGTGGCCAGCACTCAAGTCTTTAATTTGCTTTTACAAGACAGTTTTATAGCATCAAGAAGAATGGAAAAGCTGCAAGGCATGCACACTCAAGATGCTGTGCTCCTGGAAACTTCTGGATGGGCTCCAGGCAATGTTTGGTGGCAAAGAAAGATGAAGGTCTTGGAAAGAAGAAGAAATAATCAGCCAAGCCCTTATCATGCAATATTCCTGTTTCTGTGAGCTGGGCATGCCATTGGAGCATGGGAAGGACAGAAAAAATGTGTTTTTGCAACTTCATGTGTCTGAGGGTGAATTCTGATTGCATCAATAACAGCTTCTTCTGTTCCACCCCATTGAATTTTCCTGATGTAATGAAAACGAGCCATCCCATGATCTGCAAGATTCAAAAACCTGCTTTTTGCTGGTGCTTGTGCTCTGTGTGGAATTCCTGTGTGATTTTTCCTGGTAGGAATTCCTCTGAATCAGTAAAATGTTTCCCCTTCCTGCTTTCACTAGGGAGGATGACATTTGTGGTGCCCAGTGGGTATCAATGTGAATTTCTTCTGGTTTGTTTTTTTTTGTATGGAGTTAAAATGGACTGACAGGTTCAGAACTGATTAGTGAAGGGAAGGAGAGATGGACACTGTGACCGTGTGTTCCCTGTTTCCTCAGGAAAACCAAGCCAGCAAGTGGGACATTGTTGCAAAATGATTAGAAGATCAGGGGCATGGGTCATTGATAGAATTATAGGATCAATAAAAGAACTGTACAAGCAAAAGGCCTGCAAGCAGAGGTTAGTGTGAGAAACTGCCTGCATGAGAAAGCACCTGTGTGAGAAACAAGCCTGAGAACAAAAAGGGAGTTTTGAGGATGTGCAGCTGTGCAGATAAGATGTACTGACCAGGAGAAGGGAGGGTGAACTCTGAATTCTTTAATCATAACATAACTAGTAGAAGCTTGCCAATGTAGTCTAATGATGTAGAAGCAGAACTGCGCTTTGATAGGTTTAAGCCAATTAAGAGTTAACAAGCTGGTATACTATATAAGTGCCTCTGGATTGCTGATAAGGGGAGCTTGCTTTTATCAATCATATTGGTTGTCTGCGATGTCTCCCCCCGGCCGCAGTCATCGAACTTTTCCAACAGGACGTGTCACAAAACCCTCATAACACAAGTGCCTGTCTCAGCCCCCATATGAGGGTTTTGCAGGATCAGGAAAAGGGTTTTGGATCTAGAGATCTGGGTTAGCAAGCTGGGGCCAGGCTGATAATCAGCATTCATAGAGCAGCCTTATGATAACAGGCAGCAGACCTGTGCTCCCCCTCTTTATCACCCAAGGGCTGAACAAACCCAAGGCCAGTGTCCTCCCCTAGCTCTCTCCTGGGAATTATCAGAAGATCTGGAGGAGAAGGCTCCTCCTGGGCCAGTTTGCCCAGCTCTAGCTCAGCAGCTTTGCAGATGAATCTCTGCGTTAAGATTTTATGCACATGAGAAGTGTTAGAGGCAGGAAGGATTGCCTGAGTGTCTTTTTCCACTCCATCTCTTTGGTTTTTATGTTCCTAGTTGTTTTTTCTTTTAACAATTCACAGCTTGGACTCTTTCCTGATTTTTCTTCTCTTTTTCTATTTGTTTCTTTTTTTTCCACTCTCTCTCTATTGAACACTGATGGAAAAGGAGAGTGCTTTCCTCCTGCCTACTTAAATCTTTGGCTGAGTTGCACAGAAAAACAGTCACACTTACTGCAGCTCCCAAAACCTTCAAATTATCAGGGGAGAGGGGAAGAGGGAGCTGCAGAGGGAAGAAAATAATTTGTATAGGTGTAGAGTGAAGAATCATCTTCCTTTAAACTCGTGATCTGTCTCTGTTCCTGCAGGTTTCTGTCTCTGATCTTTTTTTCTCTGCCCAACATCTCCTTTGTATTATTTTTCCTCTGCCTTTGCTGTGATGTGTCTGTGGTGTGTCCCTTTTTGCTGGGATGTCTTGCTCCTGGGAGAGTTTGAGTAAGAACATTGGGACTTGAAGATCCAGGTTGTTTGACAAGAAATCATTACTAAAACCTTTTAATGCCTCTTCTGTAATTGATACAGGGATGAGCAGGGGTGATTTTCCTGTAGACACAGGGGTTTTTTCCCCCTCCAAATGTCTTTAAAAGCCCTGAATGTGGTGTCCTCCAGCCATTTCCTAATGGATTAAAGCATACTGGTGCCAGATGCTTTGGGGTCTGTGAATATTGCCCTGTTTGCAGATGGATACACTTCCAGGGAAGCAGATGGAGCCTGAAATGCTGAGCAGCAGAAGACCCTAGAGAGCTCACTCTCAGCCAAGCATCATCCTACCTATAATATTGGGGTTCCCCTTTTAGCTACCAAGATGTTTGGTTTCCCTTGCACAGCTATTGTGGCCCTATTGCCCCAAGTTAAGCTGGGGAGAGAGAACAAGAGGTACTCTGAGTGCGGCTGAAAACACCCAAATCTCTTATCCTGGCCACTGGGGGCAAAAATAGCCTGGGATGAGGGCACCGGTGTGGTGTTCATAAGAGAGGAGGGATGAGGGTCCATTGGGGTGAGAATTGGCAAAACCCCCATTTCCCCAACCAAGACTATCTTCTGACCATCTCCTGTGGTTTTTGTTTTTTGTTTTTTTTTTCTGGCATCTGTTGCTAGGAAATAGAAAGCACAGTCCTTTTTGAAGCATTTTCAGCTGCCTTCTACCTTCCTGGAAAGCTTCAGCTTTGTTCAGTGTCCCTGCTCCTTTCCTTCTCTTGGACTCATCCATTGCATCTTTCTCCCCTTTGCCTTCACACACTGGTCAGGAAGGATTTGCCACATCTGTGCTTGTTTCAAACACTACTGTGAGCCTGCTCCCCAAATCCTCTTGTTTTAACTAGCACAGGACTCAGCAGCAAACACCTGAGAGCTTAACTCCTGTTCCAGATGTTCCTCCCCAAGGATGGAGGAGCCAGGACTAAGGGAAAGTAGCCCCTCTGGCATGTGTGCAACTGCTTCTGCATGCAGATATATACTGGCAGCTCCCTCCATTTCCTTAGTCAGGACTTTGCCCTTGGGATGTGCAACAGCTTCTTACCCCTCTGCAGGCATTTCTCTACTCTGTGGGCTTTGCTTGAGATTCAGCTTCAAGTGAAAAATTGCTGGTTTAGGGGTTTCCCTTACACAGTTAAAATAAAAAGGGAGGTGAAGGATGCTGCAGAGGCCCAGGTGAGAACAGGGATGAGAAGTGGGTTGGGGCATTTGCCCCAGTTTTGGGCTCTAAATCACTCTGTGTGCCTTTAAAAAAAAAGAAACCAAAATCAAACAAAATGTATGAAAAAAGAGAAACCTGTTCTTAGTCTTCCATCTTATTCCCAGAACTGCAGATGCAAAGCAGGTGGGCACTGAGGGCAGCACAATGTTTAGTGATTGCTAAGCGAGGAAGTGACATTTTCCAGCTTGCTTAAGGATGCAAGAAAAATGCATCTGTGTCTGCAGCAGCCCCACAAGCCGGTGCTGACCTATTTACACACAGGCAGATGCCCTCTTCCCATCTCAGAGCAAGGGGCTGAGCCAGGACAAAAAATTGCCAGCATGGAGTTTTTCCTGAGAACTAACACCCCTCCCTTCCAGATCCTGGGATGTCAGCAGAGGGCTCGGCAGCAGCTCAGGGTGTTGGAGTGATGTGTTTAGATGAGATCTTGTTTATTTTCCTTTAGAGTGAGAGATACAGCTGCTTTGGAAGGAGCAATGAAAAATCCAGCTAGTCTTTCCCTCTTTGCATCCATTAATGCCCACTGAGCCAGGGGCTCCCCCACTACAGTGCCTCTGGTACCCTCCAGTGCTCTCTCCTCCTCCTTCCCACCCCACTTTACCATTTCCCATATTTCATTTCCGTTATGGCCAGTGGCAGTGATTTCTTCACACATTCATCACGCTGTGGGTGTCACAGTGTCATTGTTGGTGCTTTTGTTCGAGTTCCAAAAAACCTCCCCTTAAACCACCAAGCTCCAGACCATTGTTAACCTGCCTTTAAAACAGATTGCAGGAGAATTTTCCATGGGAAGTGGCAAAGTTTTTAGTGATTTCTTACTCATCCCCTTTGCAGCCTCACCATAAGATTTGATTTCAACGTTATGAGCATTGAGTTGGGAGTGATAACAATGTGGAAATGAAAAATAAGGATCGATCTCAAGAGCTAAACTGAGCTTTGTGAGTTAGAAAGAAACTTTTTTGGGAACTTTTTCATTTGGGTCAGGCTGTGCAAGCATTAACTCAGGATGGTTGGAGGTTTCATCATGAAGAAGTCCTTTTCCTCTACCACACCTGGGTGGCATCAGCTGTTTGAGCTTTAATTTCACCTGGCTTCATATGTGGAAAGGGAAGAGCTCACTGGAGGAGGAACAACAATAAAAAATAATTTGTTCTGGAAGGAAGAGCTCATTCTACCTGGCTGTCAGCTGTGGTGCAACACATAACCCTTGTCAAAAATGTGATGCCTCCTCCTGCCTCCTGTCACATATTACTCACATCGAGCTGGAAAAAGACAAACCCCACACCCAGGAATGCTGCCACCCTTCCATCCCACTTTCCTGTTCCAGATAATGAGGGAAATCAATTATGCTGCCCTGGGGCTGGCCATTCATCTCCTTCCTCAGCAATGGCCAGGGGAAGCCTGGCCAGCCCTGTCTCCTGGGAGCTCCTTGCAGGAGAAGGGCACAGGTTATAGGGAATTGCCATGCTGCAATTAAAGGTTAATATTTCAACAGTGCTGGGTGCTTTGCAGTTGCTCTCTTGGTATTAATGATCTGAAAAAACCTCCCTTAGCTGGGAGGCTAGTTGGGATCTTAGTTGGCTCTAAATCTGCCTGTTTCTACCTGAGAGAGCCTATTAGAAGAACTTCTTGAGTCCTCTGCAGTGGGCACTTCTCTCTTTGAGCAGAAATGGTTGGCTCAGAAAATTCCCAGCAAACCAGAAGCGTAAAATCACAAATGAAGGGAGTTGTGTTGGAGGATTATGGCCATTTGCTTAATTTTTATCACCCAATTTCTGCAAATCCCCCGTGGAGGTGCTTGAAAAGGACATATTTCCTTTTTTCTTGCTAGTTTTTTCATTCTGACAAATGGTTGATGTGTTGGTTGTGTTTCTAACGCAGATGGAAATGGTCATGGCTTTAGTGTTTTCCAGTCAGCACCACGATTTCCACAAAGAAATGAGAGTGAGTGGCTGTGGATAACTGTTCCTCTGGCTCTATTGCACCCTACCACAATTTGCTTTCCTATGAATAACACTTGCCTATTTTACATCTCGACTGCAGCTTTTCTTATTTATTGAAAAGCTGGGGATTCTAGGAGGATATTTCTATTTTTCTCTGCTGTTTCTGGCAGTTGTGCTACAGCAAGTTGGTTTCCAGCTGCACCTTTTCTCCTCACTGTTGACTGGAGGGAGCCTAGCCTGTCTGGCTTGCTGGGTGATCAAAAATCATCCCAGGAAATGGTCTCCAGGCCTTCAATGAGCAGTTTGCGGATACAGTGTTCAAGCGGGGTTTTAAAATCTCCTGCTGCTTTTATGGGTGTCAGCGCAGCTTTCACTCCTCTTCATCAGAAGCAGGAGGTGCCATCTCCAAAAGCGTTTCATATATTACTCTAGCCGGTGATATTAATTTCTGAGCCATTTCATCTCTTAGACTGGCGTAATGATATAGAATAGAATTAACATTCTCCCAAAAAGATGGTAAATATAAATCTCCAATTACTGCATCAGGGAATTCTCTCTTTATCCAGGACAACAAGCAGCGTATTTCTTTTTTAGATGCTGGTAAGGGATGGTTTCGAACTAAGTTTTCAAAACTACGGACTACATTTGGCTCTGCGTGGGATGGAACTGCACCCATGATTTGTTTCTTGGTCTAGTTTTGGACAGCTTACCTTGTTTTTGGTAGATGTTATCAGCTTGTGAAATTCCAGTCCGAGTTCTGTCCAGCAGTCCACGGCTCCTCCTCCCCCCTGTTGACCGAGGTTAGGAGATCCTGGAGTTTCAAAGCCGACCCCGGGGTTTTCTTTTATTCTGCTACTGGTTGCGCAGTGCTGTCCAAAAGGTTCTGGGTTGCGTCATTCCGAAGAGATCGAACACGGGGCACCATTTGACACTTTACCGTGCCATAAATCGAGTCTCTCCTGATGGGAGAGAATTTGCTGAAAGTCCTTGCAAGGAGTTTAAAGGATAAAGCGAGAAGTCTTCTGTAGTTTCAATGCTTCCAGATAGTTGTTTATTAAGTCTTATCAGAGAAACTGAGCCACCAGCGTGACCCAGGTACAGCATGGAAGGAGGAAAAGTAGGAGTGAGAGCAATTATCAAGATTTACACAGCCTTTTAAAGATATTTTAACCAATAATTACTAAAAACGTACATTATTTTCACTTTCTTGCCAATTACTCAGTAACACGACTAGGGACTGCGGCATTTTCTATCCAATCATTCCAAACTACTTTTACTGCAGAATATGGAGTAGTAGAAGAAGGAGAAGAAGGTTTAGAGAACAACAACAATCCTCCATTTTGGTATTTCCTACTCTTATCTATGTACTACAAAGAGAAGCCTAAAACCTCTAAATTTTCACCCTGTGACAATATTACATAGTAGTCTATCATCTGATTCACACCACTGTATTTTCTAGTTGTCTGACTGTAGGTAATTTTTTCCAAGGTTTGAAGCCAAAACAGTGTTATTCAGGGGGGTAAGAACCCTTAAAAACAGAGAAATATTCTCGGCACTCTGGGTTCCTACACAGTGCCTTGCTCAGCAGGGATGTGATGGCACATGGGGTCAATCCCATGTTCCTCTGCTCTGCCACGTGCAGCCCTGGCTCCTCTCTGGGGTTAACAGCTGTGGAAACAGCGTTGTACCCCTTCACCTCTGCTTTTGGTGGTGCCAGGGACAGCTTTTGCTGGTTGATGTCATGAGGAGACTGACATGGAGTGTGAGAAGTTTGGGATTCTGTGTAGAGTTGTTGAGCCAGAGAGCTGGTCTGGGGCATCGGTGAGAAGGAGACAGAAGGTGCTTACACAAAGCAGGAAACAATTTTTGCTGGGCTAGCAAACATTATCAGATGGGCTGAAAAGCAGAGTTGCTCTTCAGCAGAGTCCTGTTTTGTCAGCCTAACACCAGCTGCAGAGACAGCATTCTCAGTTTCTGACAGGATTCTGAGTTTCTGTGCCTCTGCTTTTCTTAAGATCTCATATCCAGACACAAACCACCTCATGAAAAGAGGATGACAATTCCCTCACAGCCAGGTTTGAGCTGTACCCTGGGCGAATCACAGAACCATTAAGGTTGGAAAGGACCTCTAAGGTCATCAAGTCCTCAGGCTGTATTTATTAATCTGTCCTCTTTTCACTCAAATTGAAGAAAATGCCCCTTTCTAGCTAGAAAATGAGAAGTACCAGGGGCATGAAAGATTTGATGTTATTGGCATTGTTAGACATATGTTTAAACAAAAAAGAATTGTAGAATATTCTGAATTGGAAGGGACCCACTAGGATCAGCAAAGTCCAACTTCTGGCCCTGCACAAGATCACCCCAAGTTGCTGCATTTTGCCACTTTTTCCTCGTCTTTAGTTGTCAGGAAGTCCATGGATTAGACTTCTTCCCCAAATGCTCAGTGAAACAGCAATATTTACATCCCGTGGAGTTCTCTTTTCCCAAGAAAAGCAGGAGTGAAAACTCCTATTGTCATCCCCTCTGCTGGCCACAGCTTTCTCCTTTTGCAATATGAACTGCTGTCTACCACCAAATAGGATAATATTTAATCCGAGGGACATCGTATGGTTTCCCCAAGTGCTGTAGCATAATTGGAAAAAGAAGAATGAGTCCAGGATCACAGTGAGACAACTCAGCCGAAATGTAAACTGAACACATTGCAAAGCACTCCAGGACCTGCTCGTGCTCCACAGCACTATTTATGATCCTTAACTGATCCAGAATAGCTGACAGGATAAAAGAGGAGACTGTCTCTGTTTGTTTGCAATTAGGCACTTGTCTCCCAAGCATCTGTTTTCCAGGAGAGATCACCGCTGGTGATTGTGTGCCTCGTGTTTTCCTCTGAGGGACACCAGAGCCCAGCCTAGAGAGCCAGGGCTGGGAAAGGGCTGCTAACATAATAAAAAAAATGAAGCTCGTGTATTTGGAGGGGAGATGAGGAAAGCCTGGCTTAATTAAATTAGAAGAATGAAAGCTGAGGAAGATAGCTGCCTATAAATACACTGGCGGAAGATGGGGAGGGCAGAGCAGCAGTGAAGGAGAACTATTTATGCCCGAGGATAGTGTTGGCACAAGAACAAGTAAAACTGGCCCAGAATAAATTCAGCCTGGAAATTGGAAGCTCGTTTCTGACAATTAGAGAGCAATGGACTATGGACCAGCCTTCCTGTGGGAACCCTTCCTGCTTTTAGCAGGAGCTTGCAGGAGGTCTGGATTTGATGACCCAGGGATGCCATGCAGCCCAGTGCTCTTTCTCCTTTCCTTATTTTCCTGTGATTTCTGCCTCAGCCTCCTATTTATGCCAATTCCCATTATGTCCCACCTCCTTCCTTTCACCTGATATGGATCTCAGTTGCTGGCTTTGCTCCCTTCTGATGCAGGTGGCTTTCTTCTAACAGTAATAACTTTCTCACATGGTCAAGAGCCTGCAGCATTCTTGGTGCTTTCTAATTTTTTTTTTTTTTTGAATCTGTGTGTCCAATCCCTCTTTGTCCATTTGTCCTTCTTGTGTGGAGGGGTCCAGATGGGGGACAGTTTGTGTCCTCCAACCAAGGTGTCTCTGCTGTAGGCACAAAATGGTAATGAGAGCCTATTTCCAGTCCTTGCATAACATGGCCCTGAAAATAACCTGTCCCAGTGATGGAGGAGGGCTTTGGGAAATCTGGAGTGTCGGGAGCCATGGATGCTGAGCAGCCTCGGGATGCTGACAGGAGTAGTTTGCACTCTAAGTTCTGGGAGATATCCCATTTGCACAGCTCTTTCTAGGATTGGGAAATGAGAGATGCTTCAGAATAACTCCACTGGCTTTTTGAGTGCCTTTGCTCAGGTTTCCCTCAAACTGTTGTGAAAGGGATGGGGCAGGGAGGTCACTTGTCTGCAGAGATGTTTCCAGGAGGGCATCAATGGTGCTCTTGGCTCGTGAGACTGGATGTTTGTTTGGTTTAGGTGCAGCAATAGTTCAATATTTAGGTTGACTTTTTGCTAAAAGTATGGGCAGTGGATGGATGCAAGTGAGTGTGAGAAAGAAAAGGGATTTCTCTGCTTGCAGGTTGTACTCTCCACTGAGCTGGAGCTTTTCTTCATTTATTACTATAATGAAGTCCCAAGAAACTTCCCAAAAGGCTGGAGGCCTTGCCAGGAGAAGCATAAGACCAAATTCTTCCTGCAACCAAATCATTATATTGAATCCCAAGTGTGCCGGAGAAAAAAGAGAAAAATTAGAAATCTCTGTCGGGTATTATGTCAGCTTTCTGGATTATCAAAGGAAATCTCTTCAGCAAGGTAGCTGAAATACTGGGTTTTCAGGGGTATTAAATTCCAGCCTGTGTGTTTTGGGTGCCTAATTCCTCTAAGGCCTTTAAAATGCTTGTCTTCATTCACATTCTCTGAGTGTCACTGCTTAACCAGCCTGAGCCACGTACGTGCTCCATCCAACATCCAGACAATTCCTCTTGATGAGGGACCAGAGTTGGTGCTAAGGCTGCCATTCTGCATGCACACAGCTCTGCCAAAGGACTGGCAAGTGCATCTGTTTGAACTTTACACTGCCTGCAGTTAATTGCAATTATATATTTAGTTATCAAGATCAATCAGGAAGTTGGGGAGGCAGGGATGTGGGAAATAAACACCCTTCACTGTGATGCTTCACCTCATTTCCTCACTTACTGCTTCATATCTCAAACACTTTTGTTTCTAACCCCCTTAATGACAATTTTTTGCAAAATTCTGTCCTTATTGCAGGTTTGAGATTCATTCTTATCAGTTCTTTTTCTTGTAAAATAAAATAGAACAGGTATCGGATCAGAATCATTAAAATAATAATCTTAAACAATGCAAACAACCAAAGTAATTTAGTAAAGCAACAGTTTGCACACATCAAGGTGTTTTATTCCTTTAATGCTGTGTAATTGGGCTGCAGGTAAATTTGAATAAATCATTTATGGAAGGATAAAAATGAGGAATTTCTCAGCAGAGTGTGGCTGTGCTGGGCTTCCCTCCATGCTGGGGAGCAACCAAGTGCTCAAACCTCATGGATGGGTCACTGAGGAAGGACTGTGTGGGTCCCCAGCTGAGAGGAACCAGCCCTGCAGAAGGCTCTGTTTGGATCACAGCTTCCCTGGTAGCATCAGGGAGGGATTAGGGCTGTGTGGGACAAATCCTAGCAATGGGGTGAGTGATATTGTGGGCACAGCACTGGATGGGACTGTTCAAACTTCTCTTTGATGTTGTAAGACCTTAAAGGGGGTGAATTGGGAAGAATTTAATTTGCAAAATTCTGCCTGCTCCTTCCAACTCCTTGCCACCCCCATGGACCCATAGGATATGGCCCCAAGGCAGCTTTATTGTTGTCACAATTGTATTTATTCTGATCCCAGCCAGGTCAAACCTTATAAACCAAGTACAAGGCAGTTGGCTGTGTCTTGTTCTCCCCACAGATTAAGCCCTTTGCCTCATGCATCTGTAGAATGACTTCAAAGCACTGCATATCCCATTTTCTTCCTCAATTCCTGCCTTTGTTGGTTTGGGTTCTAAAGGAGTGAAAGACATATTGAAATTCTCATGCCTTCTCTTTATTTATTTAGTGCTACCTTGGCTCTGCTCAGTTGGGGTGCCTCAACATTAAGATTTTACCAGCCCAGCTCTGCTGAGCCAGACTGGGAGTGTTTTCCCCAGGTGCAGGTGGAGAGTAAATCCATAGTTCTGTGGTAACTCAAACCCAGAGGTAATTCTGTGCTCAACTCCAGCTGCTCTTCTCCTCTTCCCACTGTCCTTGTTCTGCTGCATTGCTTCTGGGATGCTGCCCTAGACACTGTTTTGGGGGGAATATGTTAGATGAGGTGGAAAATCCGGCTGAATTCCTTGCTGGAGCTGCATTCCTTCGTGCCTCTCTGGTGTATCTATCTGGTAGCATAAAGGAAAATGCCATTAATTTTCAGCCTAATCCCTACTGAAGCATTGGACTCCATCTCCTGATGGCCAGCAGCAGTCTAGGAGATGCCAAGACAACTTAGGTGTTGGCCAGGGCTGTGGGAAGTGATGATCCTGGCTGGCTGGTTCAATTTGCCTTGCAGGTCCTGCAAAGCAGCTGCCGGTTCACCCTGGGACCTGACCTTTGGGGCTTTTTCCTGTGGTCTTTATCCCATTCCAGGGGCAATGCCCTCTCTCCCTCTTCAGTAATAATTATGGACTCTTGTCCATGGTCTTCGAGGAAGTGGTTTCTCCATGCCAGTGCTGCCAGCTCAGCATCACCGCTGGGATGTGAGGGGATGGAGCTGGCAGCAGGGAGACCCAGGTGCTCCCCAGGTGAGAGGAAAAAGAGAGGATGAGGATGGAGGGATGGTAGCTGGAGTTTGCCCTCAGTTTGCTGACACCTTTATCAGCTGCTTCTTCAAACCTGGGCTGGCATCTACTGCTGCTGGCATGGTCCTGGCAGAGGGGCCACGCTTGTCCCTCCTGCAGCCATCCCTGTAACCTGCTGCTGTGGCATGCTTCCAGGAGAGTCATCAAGTACTAAAAATAACTGGGAAATAGCTAATGGTGTGGCTCCTCTCTCTGTGTTAGTGGAATTAGCCAGGCGGCTGATCCAGCCAGGACTATGGTCAGCTGCTCCTGTGTCCTGCTGCTCTCCTGAACAGGACGTGGAAGTCACGGCACCTTGGCTTTGCTCCACAGCTTCACTGCTACACTTGCTGGGCTGTCACAGCCAATTTTTCTCCTCTGCTGTGAATCCAGGCATTGACAGGGAACTCAGCTTGTCCAGCACTGCTTGTGTTCATTGCCTCTTGTGGTGTCAAATCTTTGGCACAGCTTTGCTTGAGTCTCCAGATGAGTACAAGTTATGGTTGTAACTACACATCAGAGGGAACAAACTCTTCCAGCTCTGTCTCACCCTCAAGTGGGAGTGAGGAGCTGGTGTTCAGTATCTTCAAGCCAAAGCACAGGCCTCTGATGCTGGATGCCAAGAGCCTTAACTTTCTCCTACAGGAAAAAAACAGAATTCTGGAGTGGAAAATCCAAGAGATTGCTGTGCGTGCTGCAGTGGTCCTCTGTCCATCTCATGATCAGAGAACTGGGCTTGCAAATTGCTTTGCTGCATTTCTCCCTTCCCAGGTCTTTGTTGCTTGTTATCATTCAGGACTTTGCTCTCTTCAGTGGCCTTTCCTGCAAGATGGTGCAAAGCCAAGTGACCCAGGTCTTCAAGGAGGATATGGACCCTGCTGATTCAGCTAGGCTTCTCTGGTGGGGAGGTGTGGAGGCCACAGCTGCTTCTGGGTCATAACCACCTAAAACAAAGCCTGGGGTGCTCAGGGCACCCCGTGGCAGGGACAAAAAAGGGTTTGGGCACTTTTTTGTGTTAAACAGCTGTTTTATTCAGGCCTCTGGCTGGATGAACCTGTGCTCTGTGACCTTGTTTGTTGGTTGCAAATAGGGAGATGTCCTCCTTAGCATAGCACGTCCAGATCTTTAATCAGGGGCCTCACTGCCCATAACCTTGCTTGTAATAACTCTCTGCAATCACTGCTAAATGTATTCAGCCCTGGGAGCAAATGATGGAGGAGGCATCTCCATCCCTGCTTGTGGAAAAGGGGTTTTTCCTATATCCTGCCAGTTGCATGCTCAGGGTTGCTCTGTTAGCTAAACCCTCCTCATCCTCATGGATGTGAAAATTCCTCTGGCTGGGAAAGCTGAGTGCCCTGGCAGAGCAAACCAGGTTCAAGAGCTGGTCAAATGCTGCAAATTTGACTGTGCTGAAGCTCTGCTTTTCTGCTCTGGACTTCTCCCTGCTTTTAATTCCACCGTTGTATTTGCAACTCTTACCCTCTAATTATGGGTGCTATGTTTCTCAGCTTTCCTTTCTGGGAAATGTGTCTGCATGTGTGACTAGAGCTGCACCTCCTCCGTGCCTGCCTTCAGGAGGAAGCGGGATGTGATCCCTTCGCCTTTTCCCTCCTCTTGGCAGCTGCAGCTGTCGCAAAATGTGGAGTTCATGGAAGGGACAGTAACCAGGATTCAAGGAGAGATTGGTGTCTACTGTCCTCTCTAACTGCAGTTGCCTCTTTTCTTATTTATAAGTGCAAGCAAACAGGTGCTAAAAGTATTTTTTCCCCTGTCCTCCTTGCATGGCACAGTCAGACTCTCTCCTGAGACATCTCCTCATAATGTTCTCTCTCCCCTCAAAGCTACCTCTGCATTCCTTGGAATCTCTGGAAGGACTTGATTTATCTGTTTATCTTCCCATCTCCCCTTCTTCGTTCCAGCTGGAGTTTGGGGCTTGGCAGGAATGAGTGGAGTCATCCTTGAGCTCTCTGCAGGTGAGGTGGGGATTGGAGATTCCTGTACTCCCTTTAGATAGTGGGTTTTTTTCCATGGGGTGCTGTCTGGCATCTGTGTCCAGAGTCCTGTTCTGGATTTTTAAAAGTCTAATTCTTCCCAAATTTAGGAGCTGTGAATCTATGCTTCAGAGATCTTAGTTCATTCCCTCATTCCAGTTGTGTGTGTGGATGCTACAAGTATCGATCTCCCCTCGGAAGGGTGCTGCTTTGGAAACAGGTTGATGTGTGATTCCTTAACCTTTCTGCTCCGGAATAACCCAGGAAGCTTCATAAATTCCTTCATCCTCTAATTCTGGCTGTTCCTGGTGCATTTTTAAGTAGGCAGCTTGTAGATGTGCTCTCTGGAAATACCTACTTTGTGGTAAAGCAAAACCTCATCACTGGTGCTGTCACTGGAGAAAAATGTATTCATTATTATTCTTTTTATTATTATTTTTAGGAAAGATGTGATCTCACCTCATGCATAAAATTAGTTTAATGGAACAGCAGGAATGGGAGGGAATATTGACTTTCCTGTGCTTGTCTGGGGAGTGAGTGAACAATTTCTTTGCTCCCTCTCAGGCCCTGGATGAATGTCATTGGAGACACAATTTTAGCTGTGTCCATGAAGACAGCAGGGAACCAAAAAATAGGTTTTAAAAATTACTTAAAGAAAAAGGAATTTTTGAGCTTCTAAACATAGTCCTCAAGTAGCCAGTGAGGCTGAGAGCTGACTGACTTAGGGAAGGAGAAATAGGGGCAGCAAATGCATTTGTGTCTTGTAAATCCTCAAAAAAGGGGCTACATCCCATCTTGAGTGGAGGGGGCAAGGGATACCCTGTCAGGAGGGTTGGGACACCAGGTCTTGCATGTCCCATAGTCTTCCCATGCCTCTCCTGAGGTTATTCCTGCCACTTTTAGCTGCCCCAATGAATATAGGCAGCAGACACTGTTGGTAGTGCTGTCAAAGTGCACTTGTGCTTGCCTGCCCCTCAAAAACTTCGTCTTTCACTTCACTCCCTGGGAATTGGAAAGGAGAGATGAGGATAAAAGTGATAATGTCATCTCAGGGCAACTGAATGCCGGTGATGGCAGCGTGTGCAGGAGCTCTCGTCCAGCAGTCCCACACAGCCTTGTCCTTCGGCTTATTTCCCCTCAGAACTCCAGGTAATCTTGGGGAGAGTTTTTTTCACTGAAAAGTGAACTTTAATGAATATCTCCCTCTCTTGTGGAAGCAAGAAATTAGTAAAAATTTCAAACCAGAAACTCTTCCTTTGTCGGCGGCCAGAGGATCTTCCCTCTTTGTTAGGAGGAATATCCTGGTCAAAAAGCTGAGCTGGCTGCTGAACATAGGGCTTGTCACAGCTTCTGGCCCTGGGATTTCAGTGGAACCAAGCCCTTCACTCAAAGATGAGAAAAGGAGGGATGACTTTCCTGGAGGGAGAGCTCCCTTCCTTCTGAGCCCAGGTGTCTTTTCAAGCTTTGGTAAAACAAGTCCACTAGAATTAGGGGTTCTTTGAGTGAGAAGGATCAAAGGATGAGTTGGGAGGGGCAAGAAGTGTGGGAAGGAGGCAGTTGCAGGCAGAATTATCTAATTTCCATCAATAAGTGTGAGTCGAGCCTGGGGTTCTGCCTGTCTCCCAATTCCTTCCTTCCCTTCCAGTTTGTACGGGGTGTTTGCACTTTTTCCTCCTCCTCCTCCTCTCGTCCCTCTTGGGCTGCAGGAGATAGACACTTCTTAAAATGCAAGGTGAGGGGTTCTTTTTCAGCTCATCAAATGCTCTCTGGTGTCACCAGGGCTCTGAGAAAGCCTAAAAGACTTGGAGGCTGTGTGCAGTCTCATTCCCTTCAGGTGCCAACCCCTGGCATCCCTCCTCCAACAACTTTACTTCGTTGTGATGGCTTTCCAACATCTCCTTGCCTTTAGGTTCCTGCAGCTCCCTCAGCACTGCTCACTGCTTCTGACTCCACTCCCTGTCCTCCTTCCAGGTTGTCTTTGGGCCACCTCCACATCTACTTTACATTGCAGTGGCAGGGGACAAAATCTCCCTGATGCCTGGAAGGTGGAAACACGGCCATGAGGGAGCTTCCTGTGCTCTGCATCTGAAAATATCTCCCCTGCTACATGAAAAGAGATATAAAATGCCTTTTTCACCTGCTTTTCTTCCTTCTGTCCTTGGTCTTTGCTGAGATGATGGAATCATTGATCCAGCTTGCTCCCACCCTGGTCACAGCACAGCCACATGATGTACTGTCAGCGTTCAGGTTGTCTCCAGACCTCCTCTAAGCCAGGATCACAGGCTTAGATTAAACTGGTAGAAAACCTCACAGCTTTTGGGGGGGCATTCCCAGAGTGTACAGGGACTTGGTAGTGACATGGGATCTTGAGGAGAGCAGGCTTTGCTGGGAGATTTTATCTATTTTTACAGCTGGCGCAGGTGGATTTTTTCTGTGATAAAAGCTGTAAACACCGCAAAAGTCAGAATGCTCCTTCCTGGCTTGCAATAATCAGCTTCTCTGAATGACCCCAAAGTAATAGGACTTGCTGCAAGTATAGTAGAGGTCAGGCTCTGCTTGTAGGTGATAAGAGAGTTTAGCCTTGGACCAATTCCTTTGGAGGGAGCTGGATAAAAGGAAGGTGCTGGTGGTGCCCCTCAGGGGGGGATTTTGGAGTTAACCAGTCCCTTAATGCACATCAGAGAATCCACCTCCTCCAATCTCTGATTTCTTGGAGACTGTTTTCCTTGCTCCTGCAAAGAAAGTGGACACTGCTTTTTAATACCTTTCAATATTATCTGCCCGCTGTGGTTTTACTTGGCAGGAGCATAGTCTTTTTTGTTATCCATCCTTTAAACTGTTTTTGAGCAGGAAAACACTTCCCCCAAAGGTTACTTAAAGAGTTCTTGTCCAAATGGTGACAACAATGGCACCTGGGGGTTGTGCATTGATCCCAGAAGGCAAACAAACAACCCCAGCTTAAATCCTACACTAACTGTAAACCTTACACTTTTTAATTGGGAAATTGATTTTAAATCCAAGCGTCTTGAAAAATCTAATTATTTTCCTTAAAAAAAAAAAAAGAAAATAGGAAGCATCTTTCTCTCTGTCATGCTCTACCAGGTGAAGGAAAGTGAGGAGGAAATAATTCCTGGCTGCATCTCTGCAGGGCACCCTGGTGATAACCTGGATAATACAATCTGATTTTGGTTTTGGGTCTGTTCCCTTGGATTATCGCATTTCTTCAAGGACCAAAAGCTGTGTTGGTGATTCAGACCCGGAGGGGAATGTCTTTTTTAGTGGTAAGCTTTCAGGTTGTTTTTTTTTCTCCCCAGCCATCAAAGGCCAGAGAGGAGGCTTTTATCATGTGGCTGCTTTACAGAGAACAAGTTGTGGGCATCCTGACCAGAGCCCAGATCTCCTTCCTTTCTTCCCAAGGAAGACCCTGGGTTAAAAGGGAGAGAAAAGTGAAGGGAAAAGAGGCGAAAGAGAAGGCCGCCTTTGGAATAGTGTGCCCATATCACCTGCCCTGAAAGGAAAGGTGGATTTGGAGAGGAGGATGTGTGTGGGTGTAAAATCTAAGATATGCCACACTGAAAGATGGATCCATCAGGATCCCTGCTGGATGTGAAGTCTGGATGTGTAGCCATTTTCCACGATTACATTTAAGTAGGGATCTGTTTGTGAGGGTGTGGGATCTGCTTTGTCCAACAGAAGGGCTGAAATCCAAAGTCTTGTGTGCTCAAGTCCTTTTTGTTTTAATCTTTGCAGAGGGGTTTCTTCCCCTTCCTGGTCCAGGTGAGGGGTTTCTCCTGGAAGCCTGGGTGCTGAGGGATGCTGGAGCAGAGGGATGCCAGCTGGCCTGCTTCCAGCAGTCTCCCTCCCTCCCTCCTTTCACATGCACCCGCAGCTACGTTGGAGCCGGGTTTGTTTACAGAAACACTGTCAAGCAAAAAAGTCTTTCCAATAGCTCCGAGGACAGGGATGTTTTCAGCTACTCAGTCACCCTCAAACTGTGAAGATGCGACATATCAGCTGCATAAAATTAATTTATTTAGTTAAGGGAGGCATTAATTAAGAGATCTCATTTATTGTGTTTCTGCAGACAGCTCTTGAGGGCCTTTTGAATTGTCAGCTCTGGTGACAGCAAAAGCTAATGATGTCATGAATCAGTAGTGGCAGAATTCATGCTGAGGGAGGAAGTGGGAGATGGTGGAAGGGGTTGAGAAAGGAGCAGTGGAGTTTTGGCAGAGGCTTGGGCACACATTGCTGGGGGCTGACAAGGTGCTCTGCCCTTCCTTAGCCTCCCTCAGTGAATTCTGGCAAGAGGAAAGGCTCTGGCTCAATCTGGCTGCAGGAAAAGCCCAGGGTTTGGCAGAGCAGTTTAGCAAACCCACAGATGCCAGGACATGTCCAGCCAAAAAGGTATTTGTGTGACTTGACTTAAAATAACTGTCTGTCCGTGTGAGCTGAACTGGAAAAGAATCTTTGACTTATTTTAAATAATCAGCTTTTTCTGCACTCGGAGAGGTTAATTCTCCTTGGTTAATGAGGCTGTGTCAATCTGATAACCAAGTGCAGGCCGAACATCAAACTTGTGGGTTTAAATTTAAAGTGTCTTAGAAAATAACGAGTACACTTTATCTGTAAGAATTACATGCTCCAGTACAGCTGTTTATAGGCATCTCCTTCAGAAAAAGCTGCACCAACACTTTTTCCTCCCACTTTTTTTATCTTCTTATCATCTTTATCAAGTTGCTTTTGGAGAAAAATTGAAATTCTCTTGATGCAGATAATAGGCCAAAAGGAAAAAATAATACAAAATAGTGGAGGAGAGCTGCTGAACTCAGTAAGGAAGTAGTGCTGCCATCTCCCAGGCAAAGACATTTTGTGTTTTAAGCTCCACATTTGTTGAACAAAGGAGGCATTGCCTGTGCTTAGGAAATCAGCCTTGGCTCTTCTGGGCTTTCCTTCCTTGTGTGTCCTCCAAGCTCACAAACCAAGCCCTTGTTGTGGAGCCAAACTTCCAATTTCTCCCTCAAAAACAAGTGGCAGAGGCGGAGGTCGACAGGATGCCACAGCCATTTTCCATCTGCTTTCGCAGCCATGAGGGAAGCACCTCCCATGCTGCCGCAAACTGGTTGAACAAGTTGGAATTCGGCGGGAACATGGAGCACCTCTCGGAAAATGGATGGCTGCCGGAAGATTGTTTTAAGCGGCTTTTGTTGCACATACTGAAGGAGCAATTTTTTCCAGGTCACTGGTTTGATTTTCTTTAACACTCTACTAGAAAATATATATATTATTACTTCCTTGTTTTAAAATAGATTTTCACTCATTTAAACCCAGTGTAAGCATCAGCCTCATATAGGCTACCACTACCTCAACCTTGAGTTACTTATTTTTTTTAACATGATTTTAATTTGTGTGGGATGGCAGTGGCTGTGCAGCTTGGATGAGCCTCTGGTCTTGCCCCTCTCTGGGTGATCCGTGTGCCCCTGCCCATGGGGAGCAAGGTTTCAGGGGAGTTTTCTGACGCTGGGAGCTCAGGGTGGGTTTTTGTCGAATTCACCTGCTCTGGGAGTGGTTTGAAAAACAAGAAAGGCATTTTTCCAGCCCTGAGGGGTTTTCAGTCCAAAAGAATTCCCCTGTGCCAAGGGCCTGTGTCCCCAGGGACATGCTCCATTTTCCTGTCTACCTCTCAGAGGAAAAAGAAACCTTGGCTTGCCCTTGGCTCCCATCACAAAAGCTTTGTGATCCTCAGGCAGAGCTGGGCAGGAATGGAAAATGGTTAGAGATGGAGCTTTTAGTTTTTGATTTAACCCCAAAGTGACACAGGGCTTTCCTGTGATGGAGCTGTAGGGAGAGGAGGGTTTTTTCCCCCTGTGGGATTTGCACATCCAATACATTTTCATCTTGGGTCTGTCTCCTCTGAAGCCACACAGGATCTGATCAAGGCTTTTCCTGCAGCAGCACAGTGTGGATTTTCCACTGCTTTACTACCGTGGTTGTACCCCAGGGCTGCCTTGCCCCATCCAGCTCAAAACTGGATCACAGAATTGAAATAGAACCATGAAATGGTTTGGAGGTGACTTTAAAGAACATCTTGTTCCAAGCCCCATTCCATGGGCAGGGACACTTTCCACTCAACCAGGTTCCTCAGAGCCCCATCCAACCTGGCCTTGAGCACTTCCAGGCATGGGCACAGCATGTTTATGGGAGAGGAGCAGCAGGCATTGTCCCAGCTAGTGAAAATGACTGGAGATTGGTAGGCTGGGAGGCAGAGAACAGTGTGGGTATGTTGCCAGAGCTGCCTGGGAAGGATTATCGCTCCTCACGGAGTGGCTGTGCTGGAGACTGGAGGAAGGGGTGCTGTGGGAGGGGGCATACGCAGAAGACGAGATCATAGGGGATTCATTTAAACCGCAGTGTTGGATCCTATAAATCTGTGGGGTTTTGCATATTTCCATATTTATATATGAAAATTTCACACGGTGGCTTAAAGGCAACTGAAATAAAAACAGGGCTGTCAGAGCTTGAAAACCATCAGCAAATCTCTATCAGACCATTTAATGCAAACATATGGGCTTGAAAAACCTGTGAGTTGGTCCCTTGGGGCACTGCAGTTCTGTTGGCCAGGAGGGCGTGGAGCAGAGGGACCTTTCAACCCAGCTCACATCCCACGGGGATGGGACATTGGGCTGCTGGCATTTCCCTCAGGTGCTTTCTTGCTGTCTTTTGTGTGCTGTGATGGTTTGGGAATGGGCAGAGAGTTGATCTTCCTGGCTGCTTGCTTGTGATGCCCCAAAGCTGTGAGGGACGCTGGTGGCAGGGCTGGAACAGTGCAGAAGAATGTTTTACACCCCAAAGGGGCTGCGGTTGTGTTCAGGCTTCCTGGTGGAGACTGACTCCTTCTCCTGTGAGCATGTGCCCTTTTTCTTTCTGATCTTCAGTTATCAGCCAGAATAAGAATTCTCCAAACCACCGGTCTGCATCACCTTCGCTGACCTTTTGCCGCTTCATGAGTCTTTTCCCATGGATTAATTTAAAGGAGCATTGCAGAGATTTATGCTCCATGCCCAGGTGGGTAGAATGGCCCTCCAGGTTAGAAAACAAACTCCTTAGATTGCCCTGCATATCTTCCTGCTGGTTTTTGGATACTTCTAGATGTTGTCCGCCTTGTGGGTCTGTGCTCCTTGCTATAGGACCTCAACCCTTTCTGGTCACCCTGAGCAGCCCCAAATCCCAGTGCAATGTTCTGTAACTCTCAGGTCTGGCCTGAAGATTTTATAGAATCATAAAATAGTTTGGATTGGAAGTAACCTTTAAAGGCCACCTAGTCCAATCCTCTGCCATGGACAGGGATATCTTCCACTAGGTTGCTCAAAGCTTCATCCAGCCTAGTCTTGAATATTCCCAGGGATGGAGCATCCATTACCTCTCTGGGAGAACTCTGATTTCACCACCTTCA
Source organism: Corvus cornix cornix (assembly GCF_000738735.6). Lineage (NCBI taxonomy): Eukaryota > Metazoa > Chordata > Aves > Passeriformes > Corvidae > Corvus > Corvus cornix. Next base: position 33,007,459 of record NC_046336.1, on the reverse strand, counting down.
TGGTAAAAATTATGCACCAAATGTTTCTAAAGAGAAACTCCTGCCTTCCTGATGCAAAGACAGGAGCAAGCCTCCCCCTGCTCCAAGCCCTCTGTAATTCAGGGCTCTTTTCCCTCTCTTCAGCCCCAAAGTAGGAGCTGGAGGCCACAGACGCCTTGTTTCATCTGAAGTCTCCAAATCAAAAGGAAATAATTAGTGGAGGACGAAAAAGCTGGGACAAAAACAAGCTGTCAAGAAGAAGAAGGTGCTAATGTGTCTGTCATCCCTCTTCCCTTCTGGCCAGTCTGCAGAGGTGGCAGGCAGGCACTCCATCTCTGACAGAGAGGAAGGAGGGTGTCAGCACTCGCCTGTCAGCCTTGGCTGTCTCCAGACATCAGCTCTCCTCTCATGAAGACTCATCTTGCTCCCAGGCCACTTCCTTCTGCTGTCCCCCAAACTGTTCTTGGGAGGGATTTGCCCCATGGACAGTTTGGATGGCGATGGCTGCGACTTCCCTGCACAAGTGCTTCCAGCTCAGGTTTGATCCGCTGCACCGGACACCTACAATTGATTTGTGTCCTAACAGTGCCTATTTCTCTTCATTACCCACAGACAGGTGTGTGGAATGAGTAGCTCACATGCTGGTGCCCGCAGTTATTAAGTTAAGCAAGATGAATCCCGGTGTCAGCATTTCCCTTTTGGCATTGCTTAGGACTTTGCCCCTTCTCCTGCAGGGCTCCTCATGCTGACTTTGGCACAGGGTGACATTCTTGGGAGTCCTGAAATGTGCTTCTGCCTGGGAAGCAACATTGCTTCCCAAGTCATTGCTGTCACCTATGGCTGGGATGGGGGAAGAAGGAAGGCTTGACTGCAAATATCCAGGGGTATAAACAGCTGGGGAGCTTTGCCACAAGTTCTCCCCAAAGCTGTGATCTCAAAGATGGAGCTGTCACCCTCCATTGCTTTGCTCCATCAGGGACTTTCTCCTGAGTGGTGCCACCAGTGATGGGCATTACCAGAGGCAGGTTTTAAGGCTAGCAGTTAATATTTAGGTTCGTTTTTGAGGCCGGGCCTTGCTAACTTTTAACCAAACTCTTACACTCTTCAGCCTTGGTGGTCCTGCTGCTGGGAAGCCTTGGCTTACATAGAGGAGAGTTTGCCTGGCCAAGCTTCCAACAGCTGGGATGGAGGGACTACCCCCCCTCCCCCCCAGCCTTCAACAAGACTTTTGTCCATCATTTCTGTGCAGGGCTAATGATTTCTGAGGAAAAAGAGGAATACCTGCTAGTCACAGTGGCCTAAAATACCCCTGAGGGTGCATAGTGCAGTCAGTGGTGTTTGCTCCAGAAAAGCAGTTCAGTCCTTGATCTGTTCTTGGGCTCCATTAGGTTTATGGCAGCATCTCACCTCCCTGTGGGGATTGTTCCCAAGTCCTGCTGCCTTACTAATGGCAGGTTCCTGCCATGTTGTTCAGCACCCATCCCTTTTTCCCTCCACCTGGCATTAGAGGGCAGTCAAAGGAAACCTTCCTTCCCCTCCTGCTCCCCAGGCTCTGCAGGCTGCCAGCCAGCACCTGCACCCATCCCGGGGGCAGAGGGCTGACCTCGAAGCAGGACCCTTTGCCTCGCCCTCACCCTCTTGTTTTGGGTTTCTGCTTGTATTTCACTGGTGAAAACTGCTTGTGGTTTTGTATCTGACATTTGGGATAGGGCATCTGCAACCCTGATGGATCCTGGGCACCATTTCTCCCCTGCCTTGCCCTCCATCTCCCCCTAATTGACATCCCTGTATCTTGTCTCCATTTGACAAATCAGGCTACTTACTCTAGGTGATGACATGGATAAATATTGCAGGCATTTGTTTTACGTCTGGATACCCTGATAATAAAAGCTATCAGAATCTCTTCCCCCTGCCTGTGCATAGCAATTACTACTAAGGGGTTCACTCCTGTATCACCAGAGTGGGATGTGGAATTGTGTCTATGACAGCAAGATTTTCCTCTTGCATTGGTGGTTTTGGGCCATAAAACAGCCTTTTTTTTAGACCAATTCAGCAGCAGTCTGGTGAGACTGTGCAAGCTGTGGGTTCAGAGTGGGGGATCTTGCAGAAGCCCTTTTGCTCACAAAATTCCAGTTGGATGGACCTGGGTGTCTGGAGTGGCCATGGCGGGTGGCAGTGGGTGCCATTGCAGGTTGAGGGTGCGGTTTTTGACTCGTGGGTGCTGTCCCTGTGCCTTCCTCGAGCCAGCCCCCATCCAGGCTCTGCTCCTCATCCTCACTGGCACATTGGTGGCTCTCCTGGGTTGAGGCTGTCAAATTGCAGGGTATTATTTTTAGCCTGGTTTCCCGAGGAAAAGCAGCTTATGTGATTGTACTGTCTGTCAGTGCCTTTCCTCCCACCAGCCTCCTCTTAACAAGTTTTGAACCCCCTGTCAAATTTTCCGGGAGGGATGGAAAGCTCCAAGACGTGACGTTCCTGCACGTTTCCCTGCAAATTAGCAGCTGAGACCACCTTCCTTAGGAGTGGGATGAGGCTGGGTGGCAGCACCCGGGGGCAGGAGGAGACACTGGGGAAGGTGCGAGACGAGAGGCTAGGAATGGGCTCCGCCGAAGGCTTAATATCTCAAATACAGATATTAAGCACTCATGCCTTAATTAAAGTTAATTCTTGGGAGAGGCGTTTCATTACAAAAGGTTTCTCCAGCTCAGGCGTGTCCACACCATCTGCTTGGAGCCGGCAGTGGCAAAGCTCTCGACCCCACCGGCTGTGAGGACTGGCCCTTCCCAGGAAAAGGACAAGCTCAATGCAAAAGCCTCTCCTTTCTTCCTCCCTGCCTCTTAGTCTGGGCTGTTACTGACAGTAATTTATAAATATTTTTAAGTGCCAAGTGCTGTTCCTGGCAGGGGAAGGCACAGAGCTTCATCTGCTATGATCTTCCTCAGTGTGGGCTCTCTGGTGGCTGTCAGTGTGGTTGGGCAGGCCATCCTTCTCCTTTCTCCAGCTATTTCTTTTCCTTAAGCTTTCAGGAATGTAAGAGTTTGTGATTTCTACCCTTTGTGAAAACTGGGTGAAAGTTATTAAATGATGGCTTGAGATGGTCACACACACACACACACACACAGGAGCTCCAGTTTCTTAGGAAGCTGGTGTTAATGAGACACAGCTCCTGTTAATGCTTGCTTACTTTTTCAGTCAAGGTCTGTGCTGGGAATGGAATTTTTATGGGAAATCTTAAACCAAACAATGATGCTAATAAGCTATAATCAAAACCAGAGAGGGAAGGGACCTGCTTCTTTCTCATCCCACAGCCCTGCCTGAAGTTTCAAAAGAAGGGCTTTTCCTACAGCAAGATAAAACCAGGATTTTTTTTTTTTTTTCCCCAACCAGAAGGTGAGAGTGGAGCTCCCAGGACTGGTGTATGGCTTGGGCCTCGCTGGGAATGCTGGAGAGCATTCCTCTGCTCTGAAAGTCTTGAATCTGAGCCATCTGCATCCCTGGCCAGTGCCCAACATACCAGGTTATTTGTGTTTTGTGAAGCTTTGTTTTTCTTATTTTCTTCTTTCTTCCTTTTATTTCGTTGGCCTTTTTTTTAACCACTGACAACTCCACGATGATGCTGAAAAATCTCTGGCCTGGGTGAATAAATATGTCATTTGAAATGGCTTTTTTCTCTCCTCTGTGTGAGATCTTGGGTTTGGCAAGTTGACATTCTCTGACTAAAAACCATTTTGTCTCAATTTCTGGCCATTCTTGCTCACAGTGAGTGGGTTTTGCCCATAAAGACAGAAGTTGCTGGGTAAAGCTGAGTAATTCCCTGTTCAGAGGCCTTTGCTGCTGTCTTCTCTCCCCTCAAGCAGCCACCTGAAGAGGATTATTGTCACGTATTTTGATGTAGAACCTGAATCTGTCTCCTGGTTTACTCAGGAGAGATCCAAATGCACTTAGAACAAGCCCAGGATCCCTCATGAAATGTTCACCTGCTTAAAGGCTTTAAAGAAAAAAACCCTTTATTAAGAAGAAAGAGTTTTTCCCACTTTATGAGATGATGGATATTTTTCTGTGTGCAATGTTTAGATAAAGGGGCTGAACTTCTAACTACATTACCTAAGGAGGCTTAATAATGTTTGCCCAAAGTATCTTGTCGTGAAAATTAACCGGAGTCAATTCTGTTTAATTTCTGTTAAAATCCCTTTGCTTCATCCCTTCCTGCTTTCCAAGGGTCTTGCAGGGCTGTCTGAGGATGGGAAATCCGTGGGTTCCAACAGAGACAATCTTTTGTTTGGAGAGGGCTGGAGAAGACCTGGGTTCGGAGATACTGCGTTGGGAGACCTCCCATGCTGGCCAGTAAGACCAATTTATATTCCAGCTGTTCCTCAGCCTTTTGGGTTTCTGCGGAAGCAGTTAATAGGTTTTTTTCTCTCTCCTGGGAATATTTTGAATTGTAGATGCCTTTTTGCCGTCAGGGTCCCCTGATCTGTTATAGGACAAGCGCAACCAGACACGTGGGGATTCTCTACAGACTTTTCACCCTTGCCACTGATCTTTTGAACCTGCCCTAGGATTTTGTCCCACTGAATGTCATTCCACATCCGTCAGTGTGGTTCTCAAAGGCATAATTTCATTCCAAATGATGCCAAAACTCCTTGTTTTGCCTTGTTTTGCTTCCAGAGTAGTGAGTTTGATGAGTGTTGGTCCCCCGTTGTTAAGGAAGTGTTGAATGTGAGTGGTGACTGAACAGCCTGCTCAGCAAAATCTCTCCAGGCTGCCTCCTTTTTTGGTATTATCTGTTATAATCTTATTTTTTTTTTTTAGGCAAAGCAATATTTTGATTCATAATTCTTACCGTAATGTTCCCCTCCTACAGTTTAACTAATCATTTGCCCATGTGGCAAAATATCAAAAGCTTTTCTGAAGTCCAGATGGTCAAGCTCTCTCACAAAAGACAATGATTGGCTTTTGTGTTAAAAAAAAAAAAAAAAAAAAAGGCTGTTATGTCCCAGAAAAATACTTACTGGGCTCTCCTGACTGAATCCATGTGTGTGAAATCCAATTGGTTTTACCCATTTTCTTAGATTTTTGCTTTGGAGTTGCTTCTCAAGCACAGCTGCTGCTCAGACCAACCTGCAGCTGCCCAAACCTCACCCTCCCGCACCAATCTTAAAAATTCCCTCATCTTTAATTTTACACCCTCCTTCCCTTCTACTCCCCCTTGTTAGATCAGTTTAAAACTGTTACGGTTCAAGTAGCTGCAGCCACCCTGACCCCAGAGACAATACCAAAAACCACAGTTTGCTGGTCAGGCACCAATGTTTAGAGACTGCCTCTGGTGAGGGTGAGATCCCATCACCCCTTGGGTCGGTGATTTGCCTATTCTATGCTGGTTGGTTCTTGTTCTCCCCGCCCTGTTTTATATAAGTTTGTAAATGTTCATTTTCCTTAGTTAAATATGTATCAGTTCTTGAAGTTTCTCTGTTACTCGGTACCCCACTGGCTATCCCTGTAATCCCGCCTCTGAGTTATTCCCATTGGTTACCTCATTGTCAGTCCCGCTTCCTTAGCCCTACACTATTGCCGTTATCCTTATCCCTACCTTTCCTGCCCCCAGTATAAGATCCCTAGACCCTCTCCAAAACTGGCTCTGTGTCCCTGGAATTTCACCGCAATAAACCTGCTTGTGGACCCACACGGAGAGTCCCCTTCTTCCTTCTTTGCTTCCGCCTTGTGCGCCCCGACAGCTTAGCTCAGGATAAGCTCCTTTGGGTGAGGAGCTTGCCCTCCCCTCCTTTTCTGTGTGGAGCCGCGGGTACAGAGGTTGCAGCCAGACCTCCGGGCTTCTTGTTTCCTGGCTTAGTGTGCCCTCATAAAATAATCTGCAGAGAAAGGAGTCTGTGGGAAGCGAGGCAGTGGCACTGAAGTGATTATTTCCACTACAGTAAAGGTTGAAAACTGGTTACAATTATCACTCCTAGTTTTACATGCTAACAGGATTAGCCTTTGGGGAATTAAGTTGACTATTCCATCATGCAGGTGAGTGTTCTGTTTTGCTCCTTTGAACCAGCCTTTCTCAGGCTATCAGGGAGAGGAAGATAAAGGATGCCATCCTACGCTGTATCCCGCTTTCCAAAGCCCTGACCATGGCTCAAGGAATGCTTTGTCTCTGCAGCAGCTCACATTGGAGAGATTAATTTGGGCTTGTTTCAAGGTCATCTCAGGTGAATCTTTTTGTTGAGTGTGCTTGCACCACTGGAGAAGTGTGGATCCTTTTAAAATTCTTCTAGGCTGTGGATCAAGGGGAAGTGGGGGGAAATAAGCTCTGATATTTCAAGAAAATATAAATAAAGAGACACGATCCAGACGCTCTGTGTGGTACAAGGAGGGTGAAGCTTTCAGGTTGTCACTGTATGGATTCCCAAGCTGAGGGCAGAATTTCCACTTAATTTTTCATTTTGACAGAACATATCAGGGTAATTGGCTTTTCTTTTCTTTTTTTTTTTTTTTGTTTTTTGACATGACTGTGCCCAACCCATTCCAGGGAGTTCTTGTGACTCCTTGTGAATGTCAGCTCCTATGCTTTGGGTGGCAACTGGGTCCCACTGGGCAGAAACTGCTGAAAACCAGGGCCTTTAAGGAAAAGTTGCACCAGGGGAGGTTTAGATAGGAAAGATTTCTTCATATAAAGGCTGGTCAGGTATTGGAACAGACTGCCCAGGGAAATGGTGGAGTCACCATCCCTGGAAGTGTTGGAGCAATGTGCGTCTATGGCACTTGAGAACATGGTGGTGCTGCTGGGTTGATGGGTGAACTCAATGATCTTAGAGGTCTTACCCAGTCTTGGTGATTCTATGGAGGAGGGAAACCTAAGATTGGTTGTGATATTGGGGAGGCGTAACCATTTTTGCTATTGTAAAGTGACATAAAGCTTTAAATAGTGATGGGAGATGGATACAGCCAGTAAGCAGCACAACAAATGACAATGGGAGATGGGTACAGCCAGTGAGTAGCACAACAAATGACAATGAGAGATGTTTTTCCTCCAGTGATAAACTCAGGTCCATTTCCATGCCTGAACCGTGCAAAGTAGGGGATATAAGTTTTTCACTGCTCCAGGTTTCTTTGAGAAGATAAAGATCTTGCATTTCCTAAGGAGTTGTGTTCTTCAAATGTTCATTCCTACTTGAATTGGAATTACCTTAAACACCCCTGGGTACATCCCTCCTACCTCTTTGACAGCTGGTATAGGAGAAAGGACCAGAAATTGCTTTTCTGTTGACTTTATGGTGAGGCTGCAGCTTTAGGAGATGATTAGAATGAAACAAATCCCCAGTGAATTAATTGAAAGGGTCAATGTCTGTAGTTAATCAGTTAAAACTGCCTATGGTTACCCAGCTGTGTCTTTCATGTCAGCAAGATGTCATTGAGGCAGGAGCCATCTAAGATGCATTCATTTGGTGTTTTTTTGGGGGACACATGGACAATTATGCTTTGACATTTATCTCAGTCCTAGCTTTGCCTCTCTTCCTCCTTGCTGGGCTTTTTTCCCCCCTCCCATTTAGGTGGAGGTTGCAATAACTTGACTTAATGACACTTTTTCAGCCCTGATCTTGGTGGTGACAGTTATTAACAGTTCCATGATAAGAAACAGGTGTTTCAGCATGGTCCATCAGGCAGAAGAAGAACAATGCCTCCCCAATGTCATTGTTCATGATGTATTCAGTGACTGCTGGCTTTTTTTTTTTTTTAATGAAGATTTTATTCAACCTCATAGGTAGCATTTACTATTTAGTATGCAGGCTTTGGGCAAGCTAGTGGGGTGGAAAAGCTTTTAATTTCTTTTTAATGCAAACATGGATCTTGCAAGACCTTGTCAAGTGATTGGAATGGGCTCAGGCTCTTGCTTATGTCTCTCATCATCACTTGGTGGTGCCCTGCAAGAAAATCCTGAGTATTTCTCATGAGATTTTTGTGGTTCAAGGGACAGGTCCAAGCCTGAAGGGATCAGGAAGACTCTCCTGGATACTCCTGTTTTGTAACAAGGATCCACACCTGGGATGGTTTGGGCATCATTAGTATAATAGGGGCATTGAAACAGCTCCTGGGCTCTGCTGCCACTTCCCAGGCTTTTTCATGGATGGATGGGTGAGGAACAATATTTTGGAGCACAAGGCTGTTAAATATCCTGGGTAGTTTCTTTTCTGATGAGGTGGGAACATGGATCACCTGCCCTGGGTGGGATTGCTGGCCATTTGCTTTGGGCTGTGAGGGGAGGGGAGCTCTCCCTACAGCTGGATCTCAGGGTGTGCTGTGCAGGTCTCACATTCCCTGTCTGTGTTCCTGGGGCTCAGGGGGAAAGAGGTAAATATGGGGCACAGCAACCACACTGGCCCTTTTCCCATCCTATGCTGGAGTTATTCCCAGAAGGAGCAGGCATCTCTGTGGATCAGTGGGACTGGCTATCTGGACACCTGGTAGATGCTGGAGTGGATATTTCATATCTCGTCAAGGAAAACTTCCTGCATCCGGAGGAAACTCCCCAGGTGATGTGAAGAGACGGAGCTGTCAGTGCTTGGACTGCTGTCTGAAGGATGCAGCAATGGGCATCTTTTCTTCCCCTTCCTCCAGGGATATTGTGGTCCAGCTTTCACTGGATTGCAGGGCTCTGCCTGACTGACCTTGCTGGAGCAGCTCTTGAAAACATGGCTGGGACACCTATAGCCTCTTACAACTTTATACCTATGGATTTGTCCACTGTGTATTTACTTCCCATTGATTTTTGAGATCACAAAGGGGTGGATCAGTGCAAGGCCCACCAAAGATGCTCGACAGGTCCCCTTGGCCTCCTGTGAGACCCAGTCCTGCTGCTTGCGTGAAAAAGGAGAAAGAACGATTAATTTGTGATAAATAATGCATTTGCTCCCACTTAAAGGTTTTTTGATCTCCATAGTCTTCATTCCTCTGGTGACAGGCAGCTCTGTGTTACCCATCACGGGGCTTTAACAGCCCCCACAGAGCCATGCTCAGCTAATACATCCCTGCCACAGGCAGGGCTCCCCATTATTACTTTCTTTCCAAAAATAATAATAATCATTAAAAAAAATTCCGCTCTCCTGCGGTGGCTTTTCACAGCAATTTCTCCAAATGAAAAAGTTAATGAATATTAAGCTTCCTTTTTCTGGGAAAGCAGCAATCAGGAGAGAAGATGGAGTATCCCCTTTAAAATCTCTCTGTACATTTGAACATGCACACAGAGCCCCTTCAAGGCTGAGAAGAATTGGAAGTGATGGTTACCAGTATAATATTTAAATGAGTGTTAATTACCATAAACCGTTTGGATTTTAATGTCTCCTTCTGTACAGTATGTAAATCAGGGCTGGAATGGGCTTATGCGCATGCAGCAGGCCTCTGGTGTTGCGGATAAAAGGAATGTTTTCCAGGACAGGGATCTGGCTGCCTGGTTTCCATTAAAGTTTATGGGAGCAGTGGGGATGAATACTGGCCACTTTGGGGAAGGTTTTCCCTCATCTTCAGAGACAGCCCTGCCTTGAGGACGACTCGTTCTTGCTGTCTCATCCTGCTCCCTGCCTGAAGGCTTCTCTAGGAGGATGCTGCGGAGGTGCCTGAACGACTTGGGTTTGGATCTGGATGGAGGGATGTCTCTGTCAGTGTGATATAGCAGCTCTTGACCGTTTTATTGCGTACTAAGGGGTTTTTATGGGGTTTTCAGCATCCAAACCATGAGCAAGTTAATTCCATGGTTTGCTATACCTGCATCCACACCTTTCACATCCCATCCTGCCTCCATCCAGCCTGGCCTGCAAACCCGAGCAGAGGGGAAGAGATTTTACATGAAGCTGGTGGAGACGAGTTGAACTTCAGGCACCTCAATACCTCCCCAGCCCCCTTCTTGTCCTTCCTCTTTGCCCCCCTCTTCCTCTGTGGCAACCTTGTTTGCCTTGCAAAGTGGTCTCATTATAAATGCATCAACCTCTGCCGCTCTCACACGTGTAGCCTTCATTTAGCCCTCCAAGCTCAATTACACCTCAGGATGTCTTGGGGTAATTAAGTAATATTAGAACATTTTCTTTTCTATTTTTTTTCCCCTTCTCTAATGCAGCTTTCAAAGCACAAACCTTGGCTCTCACTCACTGGAGCCCATTTCTCCAAGCCTCTGAGTTCTCCTTAATACACCTCACCATGAAGGCAGGCTAATGACATTTCTGAAGGATGTCATCAGTGTCGTATTCCTGCTGGGTTCTGAGGGCTGGTATGCAGCAGGAAACACTCCCTTAGGTGTCTTTCAGCTTCACCGTGCTTGATGCCACCAGCGAGGAGTGGCTGGGCTTAGAGGGGAGCTCAGCCAACAAAGCTGCCTTGCTTTGGGCTTTGTTGTGAGCAGTCCTTTTCCTTGGATGCGTTTCATCCTTCACCTCATCGTGGTTTACAAATATTAACTGATTAAGCTTCTCAGAGCTCCTGTGAGATAAGTAATTGCTCCTCTAATGATTGGCATTATATCCACTCTCATCTCCAAGCCTTGGACAGTGCAAAAAGAGTAAGGAGGAAAATCCTGAGCACGCAAAAAAGATAAGTGATGCTTTTGGTTTATCTGACCATCTCACCTGCTGGCTGGTGGCCAGAAATCTGGACTTACCATAACAGGCATCTCTGACACTGCTTTAGGAGCCCAAGGTCCACACGCCTCCCTCTTTTATCTGTGTAAATCCCAGTGCGCTCTGCTGGCTTCACTGGAGGCTCCTCAGAGGCTTCCCCAGAGGGAAGAGAAACCAAAATTTGTCTATTTGGGGACCCCATTATTTGCATCAGGCATGGGATGCTGGTTCCCAAGGAAACAAAAAGGAAATGATGGTCACACCTTATTATCTTTTTTTGTCTCCCTAGGTGGTTACAAGGACAATGTTATGGTTTTAGACTACCACAGCTCTCTTGGCTGGCCTAGTGTGAGGTGGCCACTGGTCTCCCACAGGGGAGTGCTGCTTTCAGGGGTTGTTAGAGGGTCATAAAAAGAAGTCACATATAATTTACGTTAAAAATTGCCATGAAAATTTCTGCTTGTGTTGTGCTGGGTTGCATTTTGTTGTCCCAGAGAGATGCATTAGCTCTGTCAGTGAAGCTGGAGCTTGCTGCCTCTGGAAAATATTGATCATCCCAGGTAGTCCCTACCCCTGTGGGGAGCCTGGTGTCCGCCTCTACCTGCCTGGCTTTTTGGGGCACTTCCATAAACATTAGGGATGAGGATACTGCTGCCATGACCCTGGCTCACTACTAATGCAAGTGGGATAGTAAGGTAACCTAAAATTGCATACTTCCTTGGATCTGGATGGAAGGGTACGTTTCAGTCCAGGATATCTCTCACACTCTTTTGGTTTTATTTTTTTCCACTTGCACATGGATGTTGGGGTTTTTTTGGCCAAAACAATAAGCAGGAACCAGAAGGAAGTAAAATCTTTACATCATGTAAAGATGGATTGCAAAGCTTTTATGAAGACCTATGTTGTGGAAAAAGAAAAACCGCTCATGGGTGGGTCAGGCAGAGCCTGGGCACAGCAGGTGCAGCTTATTCGGGTCAATCTGGGCTTGGTAGCACTGTCTGATTTGTGCTCATTGGTGACACCTGCTTTGGAAGCATCACACTGGAGACAAATGATCTGGAGCTGTCTTTATCCTTGGGCTTTAATCTTTGCTACAACCTCCCGGGTGTTAGGAAAGCCTGGATCTGTGAGGCCTCTGTGCAGGGATGGATGGGCAGACTGGCTTTTCCCTTTCATGCACTGGGGTGAAATTAACGGAATTTTGTGAAAAAAGACTGAGCTAACAAAGCTAAGCTGCCCTGGGAAATGTTGTACCCAGAAGCTAATTTTCCAAGGTGTGGGAATCCCAGGCTTTCCCACAGTTCTGGCCAAACTGCCAGCTTGCTTTCATCTGGAAGGAGAGACAGACATTAATTGAGAGGTTCTATTTACTTTTGGGGGTAAAAGTAGGATCTGGGCTGTGAGACACCTGCAAGGGGGAAGTGCTGCATGCAGGGATAGACTGGAGCAAACATCTGGAGGTGGGGGACCAGTCTGTGTCCCAAAAATCAGGGAAGGCTGAAGAGAAACATGGCCAGCAGATTAGTCCAGGTGAAAGGAGGATTGACTCACACAGAATTTGGGGCAGGGAGAAACCTGTCTGGAAGGTAGGAGAGTCCTAAATCAGTTCATTTCTGTACACTGTGATGTTCTCAGGAACCTGCTCTGGCTCTGACCAGTCCCATTTGTGATGAGCTGGCAAGGTTTTTATGTAGGTCCAAACTGACATTAAATCCTCTATTTTCTGCTTGCTGGTAACTGTGTGATTCAGAAGCTTTCCTCCTGAAAGCAGAGTCCTGGGAGTGCCCAGCAGCAAAGGGAGGGGAGGCAGGAGCTGGAAGCCTGCAGCTGATCCAGCCACTCCTGGTGTAATAGTGCTTATCCAAAGGAGTGCTGGGACTATGAACATCACATTTTGGCTGTAGGAGGGAGAGCCAAATTTTTTAAAGGCTCCTGTAGCCTTTAATCAGCTGCAGGCCATATGTGTCCCAGGTCAGGAACTACAGCCTGTGTTGGCTGCAGGGATCCTGGGGGGATGGTGAGGCTTCCCAGCAGCAGAAGTAGCACATCACCTAACGCTGAGGCAGGAGAAGTTAGAGGATAAACAAGGAACTTCTCTGACTGACCACTTAAGGTTGCCCATGCTCTAATGACACATTCTGCAGATTACAGAACCTACTAATTACAGCTAATAAGTCCAAGATGTGTAATTACCCTGAAGCACTTGGAGCTAGAAGGCAGAGTTAAGCATGACTGTTACACACTTGTTAGGTGATCCATTGCTTTCCTTGCTCCACACATGAAATCCAGGAGTGGCAGAAAGTGCAACTGCTCTTTTCCCCATCCTTGTCAGTGCTGGATGGAGGGGAAAAGCCAGGTCTTTTTCCTGCTTCCATTTCCCAGCTCCAAAATCCCTTTTCTTTTCTATAAGAGAGATGATTCCTGCTTGGATTTTCAGATCTGGAGTGGAAGGCTCTTGAGGGGAGGTTGTGTTTGTTTTTTCTCCCCACCGCTCTGCTTCCCTTCCTAATTAAAGTAGATCTTTTGTCAGCTCCTGAATTTCTTCCCACCCTCCAGTTTTCCCAGAGAGGCTCCTTTACAATTTCTGCCTCTAATCAATACACAGTTTATATGCAATAACTTTGCCCAGAGAATAGGGAAGCAGCGATCAGCATTTCTCCTGCAATTCTGGTGTGCTGGAGTCGCTGACTGAAGGTCAATGCAGGCTTGACTGTGACTGATTTTTACTGTCTTTGGGCAACCCGGCAGTAAAATGCAAGCTTTGGAAAACCTCAGTTCCACACAGGCCATAATGGATAGCACTGTGCAGCCTGCCAAGCACGCCGTGAAGCTGGATTCCCTGGAAAAGCTCCCTCTTAATGCTCCTGCAACCCTTTCTGATGGAAGAAGGAGACCCCATACCTCCCTGGGACATGATGGATATCCTGACAGGAGCTATTTTCCCCAGCTGTACAGATAATGGGTGCTCTGATGGCAGGTGAGGCTGGAGCCTGCTCAGGGAGTGAGGAGAGAGCTCCATTAGAGGCCCCCGGGGATGGCAAGACAATTCCAGAGAGAGAACCTCATGCTGAGGGAGCAGCACCTCGTTTAACCTTCATCCCAGCTGGGCTTGTGCTCGTCTGTCTCCTGTCACTTAAGATCCTGCTGTCACCTCTTCAGCATCCCTCTGGCAGCGCTGTTCCCACACAACTCCCAACAGGAAGGAGAGAGAGCAGGAGGGGGAAGAGAAGATATGAGCAAAGACCCAAGAGGAAGTCTCAATCCTCCATGAAACTTCTGGGGATGGCTGTCACTCTCTGTGACTGTTCACACCCTAAAGCTCCCATGGGCATTGCCTGGGAAGAGAGAATATACCCAATGGGAATGGCCACTTTTGGGTGTCCCACAGTGTCTCACAGTGGTGGGATCAGTCAGGGATGCTCCAGCTGACACGCTTAACAAGCAGGGAGGTGCAGCCTCGCAGTCATTTGGTGTCTTATTAATCACATTTAATGTGTAGTTTGATTTAGCATTGAACATTTTAAAATTCCCTGTCAGAAAGGTTACCCAGATAATTACAGATATAAATCTCAGGGATGTTCTTGCCAAAACAAATGGAGCATCTCATGCTCAGGCCAGGGATGAACCCAAAGAAGCTGTAAAAAGGGTGTTGAATGATGGACCAGGAGAAGTGATGAGAAGTGGGAAGGACACTCCAGCAGAGGGCTGTACGCTGCCTGCCACCAGCTGTCCCATTCCTGCTTCCCAACCCCAAAACACGTACCTGCTGCCTCTGCCACCCTCTTGGTGCGGCCCAGGCTACACCAAGCTGAGAACTCCACCAAGCTGAGAACTGCTGAGTACCTCTGGAGATAAATGAGGCATTTGGGTGGTTGGGAAGAGTTCCTGCAGCTGTCCTTTCTTTTAAAAAAATAGGAGCTGGTGGTGGTGGTGTTGCTCAACGATGTCTTGAACATCATCAGATACAGATTTGGGAAAGCACCACAGACTGTGTGAGCATGGCCTGAAGGATCCCAGTAACAAGAATGGATTAGGCTGAGGTCATGAGGTGCCTCCTCTTGAAGGGTCTCAGGTATGGCTGAGGAAGTTGCAGGTGACCTGTTTACGAAGCAGAAGTGCTGATGAATATCCTTGGTTAGCAGCAGAAAGCTTCAGGCTTTTTAGCCACTGGCTGGAAAATCCATGTTATTTGGTTCTGTCAGTGAAGGAAATGGAGTTGGACCTCCCTGATTGTGTTGGGGTTTTTTGATACTTGAAGTGAAAAGCTATCAGAGCCTCGTTAACTTCACATGTGCCCCTGCAAATCCGGTAGCTGGTAGTGGCCTCTCCTCTACAGCTCAACATTGTAAAGCCAGCCTCACACCCTTCCTCCTCTTCAAATTGTGGGTGCCTCCTCCTGATCAGAGCAGGTCTCAGATGGAGACATTCACCTTTTTTCACATTTCCTGTCTCCCAAAGGCCATGTTTACCCACCTCCCCCTTTCTGAAGAGGATGAGGTGACTACTTGGAAAGAGAGGTGTGCTGATTTGGGTTTCTAGTCTGTGCCTGTAATCAGCACTCAGAAGGATTAGACATGGTTCACACTGTCATAATAATTTAAGGTGCAATGACAATAGTATTTTAGAAGTCAAATATTCTGTATTAGAAGTAAGGAGAAATATTAAAGCCTTCAGTGTTTTGGATTGCTTATAATTGCAGGATGTGTTAATTGCAAAGCAAGAATCACAGGCTGGTTTATGGGTCCCAGTGCCCATAGCTTACATTATGAATAGCAAGAACAGTACATGGGACATCATCTTGAAACCAAGGCAAACAGCTAAAAACACTTAAAATACTCATCTGAAACCATCCTTATGTCTCTGTGGTATCCCAGCCCTCTCTAAAAGCACTGCCTGGCTTTTGTCTTTTACATTAAGTTGCTTCAAACTTTCTCATCAGCCTCATCTATAAATTCCGACCGTTCTTAAATAAGACTGGTGCCACACAAAACCACTTATCCCATCCCTGTGTGCTGTCTAATGATTATTTCCTTATCCCTTTATATAACTGAATCAAGCCTGACACTTAAAGCACTCCCCTAGGGAAGCTATTGAATTTAACAGGGCTGAAACCAAAAGGGTTCTAGAGAAATGCTCTAAAAACCTGGGCAAGATAATATCCTTTCGATAAGTTTCTGAACCACCCTATAAAATCCTATGGCAAGAATGAAATTACACAGGATTTTTTGCCCAGAAAGGCTACTTGTGAGTAAATAGACCCAAGTGCTTTTATTGCTGACCCCCAAAAATGCAGTGGATGCTGCTTTCTTGCTTCCCCTTCCCCAGGCAGAAGGATATTTTTGCTCTGCTCCTCCGTGTTTCATCCTTGTTTTGATCCCACATGGAATTTTGTCTATTCCAGATCTGTGGTATTAAGTTCTGCCGTGAATTGCGCTTTGACTGGCTTTTCCCTGTGAGTCCCCCACTTTTCCATGAGTCCAACAGTTCTGGCTGCTTGGCCATGTCTTTCCCCTTCCCTTTTTTTTTGGACTTCTGAAGGAAGGTGAGCTTATTTGTCGAGGGAGAGAGAGTGGATGGAAGAGGAGAGGCAGAGGGAATATAAGGCACTATGACACAGAAATGGGGCAAAGATAATTCTCCAAACTTTCCCCATCCTTCTCTAGTCTTCCCAAGCCAGGAACAAAAACCCCCAACATACCAGCTTAGGCCTGCAGCTCTCAGGAAAAGATGTTTTCTGTTGGACAAGCAGGATTACAGAGTATCCAAAGAGTTGATGCTACAAGGGATTTTGTATTACCTTGGCTGATAATTCTCCCAGGAACCTGTGCAAATATTCTCATGAATGAAAACTATGGAGCTCCTTTGCTGGTATTTGCAATTCCTTTTATTCACGCTGACTTTTCCTTGCTGAGATCGCTCCCACAAAGGGCAAATAAATATTCAAAGTGCTCATGTCTGAAATGCTCCTGCCAATGTTAGGAAATGTTCTTTTTATTGTTTTTCTCGCTGCATTCAAACAATTTCAAGTGTTGAACCTTAAAAAAAACTCCTGCGTGGAAGGGGAAGGTGACTCAATAAGGGAAGAGAAGGATCACCTGGTGGTATTAATGTCATTACTTACTCACCAAAGGGAAAAAAACCCTGGCGCTGGCTGAGGACATCCAGATATTAATTGAGAAGCTGAAATGAGCTCATTTAACACTCCTTTCACAGACAATAAATTTTTCATCCCATTGACTTGTTTGTATGCATGTTTTGTTTCATGCTCTTTAATAAAAGGAGGGTGGAGGGAGGGAAAGCAGCCACCAAAATACTCACTGTAAAAAATTCCACTGGCTCGGTTCCCTGTTTTAGAGCAGAGGACATTTGGAGATGGGGTTCAGGCTGTGCCTTCCTCTCTCTGAGGTGTACTTTAAAGATGGCTTTCAGCTCCTCATGATGTGATCAGAGGTGACATTGTGCTCCTAAAAAGGAGCAGCGAAGTCGTGGCCTGGCACAGCTGGAGGACCAGAGTAGCTCATTCCATCAGCAGTACTAAAACATCTCCAGTTTAGTCCTAAGCTTCCTCTCCCAGCACCTTGAATTGGGAAGAGCAGAACTGGCTGAAGAGACCCAGGAGTTGTTTCAAAACTGCAGCATCAGTCTTCATCCTTTTGTCTTGGTGGGGCCTCCCAAAACCTGCTGCCCAAACCGTGTCACTGTTTCTTGGCATCCCTCCCATGCAAACGACAGCAGGCACAGCTGCCTCAAACCATCTCAGCACAAGAGCCAAGGAAATATTCCCTGCATGGAAAAAATTAAGGCTTTTTCTTCTTGAAGTAATAGATAGAAAGTTCCATTTCTTGTTGTTTTTAAAATTACTCTTACTCAAAGTATCCTTGCCCGATGGATCCTGGACTCTAAGAGGGGACAGACATGTCTTGGTTTGTGAGGTTGCTGGTCTTGGCAAGCAACTCCCTTGCCCTGGGGCACTCAGAATAAATCTCCATCTCCTAGGTTGCACCTGGATGATGGGAGACATGATCTGCACCAAAGCTGCATGTGTCCCGGACCATTTACCAAGTAAATGGAAAGGAGGGATGGAAAGGAGGATCCAACACCTCAGCTACAACTGGATCCTGGCTCTGATCATCAGAGACAACCTGAGTGCCATGTAAATCTCCATCCTGGGCTGCACCGAGGGGGTGGCAGAGGCATTAGGTACGTGTTTTGGGGTTGGGAAGCAGGAATGGGACAGCTGGTGGCAGGCAGCGTACAGCCCTCTGCTGGAGTGTCCTTCCCACTTCTCATCACTTCTGCTTGTCATTGGAGCAAGTGAGTCTCCACTCCTGGCTCCATAAAACTAACGGATTATGGCAGGAGGTGGGAGGAATAGGAGAAATGGCAGCCTGGTAAGTGCTAAAGAAAACATCTGAATAACTTGGGGTGATGTTCCCATTGTGCCCAGTCAGGCCAGGTCTGGCCACGCCATTTGCTCATTACTACTCCTACCCAGAACTCTGATGTCCAACCTCAATGATCAGTATTTTGTGTTTCCAAGGCAACCCCAACTTTAACAGCCTTCATAACGACATCATTTGGTTGCATGATCTTTTGATTACCACTGGAAATATAAATTAGGTTACTCTCCCCCTCCCCAGCCACTTGAAAAATAAATGCATTGGAGGTAGGGGGAGGGA
The DNA here is from genome assembly GCF_000738735.6 of Corvus cornix cornix. Taxonomy (NCBI): domain Eukaryota; kingdom Metazoa; phylum Chordata; class Aves; order Passeriformes; family Corvidae; genus Corvus; species Corvus cornix. The sequence goes on along the minus strand of NC_046336.1, from coordinate 32,989,194 downwards.
AAAAAAAAACCTCAGAAGAGGGTAAATGGAAGAATCAATTTTTACATTAATGGAGTCCTCGTTCAGCATTTCTTCTCTTTATAGATTTAGATAACAGTGATATCTTAGTTTCACAGAGCAAAGAAATTAATTACTTACTAATGGTGCAATTCAGAAATTAATTTATGTTGTCCATTTAAATGTGTCATTATTAATCAATTTAAAGGAAGAGGCCTGTAAGCCAGCACCATCTGAACTGACTTATGTTGCCAGAGGAGTCTCCCTGCCCCCTCCTTTCTAGAAAACACATAATTCCTGCTACCTGTGAGTTGTACCTCTAACTGCTCTGGCATCACTGATAGAATAAAAAAAGGGAATTCCTCAGGCCTGATAGACAGGCCCGTCCTTGATGTGTTTCCCTAAGTACAAACCACTGCCAGAGTGTGGCAAAAATTTTAAGGCTGTTTTTGAATTTTTTTTTGTATGTATTTGAATTCCTGGCCTGGAATTCAAATTCCACACAAAAAAGGCAATGCACAGAAAGAGGATGTTGTCTCCAGAGGATGGAGATGTTATGCTGTCGACTTCCTAGCAGGTCTTGGCCAAATCCTGGGGTTTAGCACACCATTGGCTCCCCAAAAAGGTCAGGGTGGAGCAGTCGCCTTAGGGGGGTGATAATCAAGTTGTCGCAGACCTGATTATCTTCTTTTTACTGCTTTATTTCTATGGGAAGATGTTATAAATTGCACAGGACTCTTTCTGAGTAAGGCTTGTCCCAGGCTGGAACGGGGGATCCCATATCACGCAGTTACTCACTAATAAACTAAAAAGCGCTTCTTGAAACACCCAGGATTTCAGAATGTCACTACCTCCAATGTCCAGGCTTTTCCCTGGCAGGCAGGAGCCTGATGTAATGGTTTGCATCGTGTTATTGTCTCCAGAAATGCTGCATCTGCTATGTATTTCTCTATGTGCTCCTTGGAGCAAATGGTAAGGCTGGGGACTTGGGAAGACAATCTGCTGAAGGATCTTGTGTTCAAATCCTGTTTGGGCTACTAGGATAAGGCTGGGATAGCCATTCCTTTCCTGTATTTACAGGATCATAGAATGACTGGGAAGGAAGGGACCTTAAAGCTCACCTCGTTCCAGGTCTCTGCCATGGGCAGGGACATCTTCCACCATCCCAGGGTGCTCCAACCTGGCCTTGGACATTTCCAGGGATCCAGGGGCAGCCACAGCTTCTCTGGGCAACCTGTGCCAGGGCCTCACGACCCCCACAGTGAAAAATTTTTTCTAATATTCCATCTAACCTTGACCTCTTTCAGTTGAAAACCGTTCCCCTTTTTCCTGTCACTTCCAAATAGGCTCCCTCCATCTTTCTTGTGGGCTCCCTTTGTATTGTCATGGTAATTTTGATGATATCCCACTGTAAAACAGAAGGATGTGAAAGTCTGGAATTTGAGAGCCTAGTCTGGTATCTGTATTTATAAGCAGGTAATTTCTTTCCTCTTTTGCCCCCTCCCCTTGAAGCAAGGCTCACATTTAACATCTGCTGCAGCAATAATGCTTCTTTATTAGGCTTGGAAAAGTTTAGACACGTGCCCATGGTAAAGCAAAGCCTTTATATGGCTTAAAGGGTTTCAGATTAGTTTCATGTTCTTCCTCCCTGTTTTGTTTTTCAAGCCAATTACTGCCCTGCTGCCCACACCAGGCACATTCCAGCCTGGGAGTTCTTTGTCGAGCTAAAATACTTTCTCCGTGAAACACCAAGCAGAGAGTGAGCAGCAGGTTGCAGAATTAATCAAGAAATCATTTAGCACCTGCAAATAAATACTTGTATCTGAAGATTTTAGGTTTTTCTTTTTCTCTGCTTTTCCTTTGTTCTGGGTGAATCCCTGGTTTCTGAGCAGAAGGCCTGGGGAGAAGCAGCTGAGGTTTAACAATGTGGTTTGACTTTAACAGATTAGGGAGTGTTCTCACCCTCTCTTTTGCCAGCTCTGGTTGGGGGTCACCAAATTCTGATGGAAGGAATTAACCCAGGCTGGGAGGTGGTAACAACATCCCTCTGACTACCCTTTCTGAAGTGCTCCTGTGCCTATGGATGATAACAAGACTTCAGCTCATCCTGGCTTGTCCCATTTTGCAGCCAGACAGAGCCAGAAGACACCACAGCTTCCAGCCCATCACCTGAAACTCCTGCACCCAGAAATAAGTGGGGTTTTGTGATTTCTACCACAATCCATTTCTTCCATAGTCCATAAGCCATGAGATAATCTTGGCTGGGGATTCACTGGCTGGTCTCTGGAGGGTTTGATGTAGGAGTCAAACCTTTATTCAGTGCTAAGCAAAAGGAAAAACAAGAAGCTATAAAAAATGTTTGTGTATATAGCATTCAAAAGCTTTTTGCTTTCTCCAGTGTAGGAATTGAGAAGGAAAGATACACCCAAGTTAAAAACCTTGACTTGTTTAATGCTCATTATCTCCACCCAATTTTCAGAATCCTTGTGCTTTTTAGTATGAGAGAAGAGCAGTCTAGGGCATTGGCAGCCTGATTTTTATTAATTTCCCTCCTCTTTCCTGCTCTCCTTGTTCAATAACCTCAGAATCTATCATCTGTGGGGTTTTTTGGTGCCTTGGACCTGCATGGAGTCCTGCCATGAGCTTTTATTTGTCTGCTGACAGCAGCTCCATAAAATTAAGCTCTAGGTCCTTGATTTCCTTTACTGCTACAAGCTGTTGAATTAATTTTGGACTGCCCTCGCTCTGGAGTTTCTGGAGAGCTGGATTTGGTGCCATCCATGGCATGGGAACACGGGCCCTTTATAACCCAAAAAGCTCAGATTCTGTGACTCTGCAGATTCCTTTGTAAAACAACCCTGAAAGGGTGAGGTGGGGATGGAGCAGGGTTTTTGCTTGGCCTTATTTCTCTTGTTCTCTGTTGTTTTCCTTTTCCCGGTCTAGAGGATCTCACCCCAATTTTTCTTGTATTTGTGGTGCGTGCCTACAGCAGTCCCTGCCATAGGGATCCATGGATTGGAAGCTGAATCCCTCCCTCCTCTAGGAGAGATCCAGAGACCCCTTGGGCCTTCTGTGTCTGGCTGGGATCTCCTTTTCCAAAATACAACCTGCAACAGAATCTCAAGCCACTCACATGCCCCCAGCCTGGGCAGATGCCCCTTGTGTTGGGTGCAGGACTATCACACACAGGGAAGTCAGTGGTGATGTTACATGGAAAATAAAGATATTTCCAAAACTGTGGTACCATCTCCAGGCCCCTGGAGAGAAGAGGGCATGGGGAAAGGCTGCTGCTATTCCAGCCATTTGGCAGAAAACTCTTCAGCAGTAGGGAATGTGTATGAAGGGGTGAGAGGGGAAGCAGGAAATAAACCCCAGCAAGCCCTGCTTGGGAAATGCCGTGCTGGGAAATCGAGCCTTAATCAGCAAGAGCTGCACCTCTTGCAGCAACTCAACAACTGTTCCAGTGACTGGGGCAGTGGAAGGGGGTTTGTGGTCCTTGCTGCCGGTCTCTCTCTGTGGTTCTGTTAAAATCAAGGAAGGGATGTAATCCTGCCAGGCTGGGAGGCTTTGGGATTGCTCCAAGGAACAGACCTCAACAGATCCTGTCTCCCTAATCCCGTGCCATGGCCCTGGTGACACCTTAGGGGTGCAGAGCAGAGCCCCGTGGCAGGAGGGCTTAGGGCAGTTTGCTCCCTCCATGAAGCTAATCCCTAAAGATGGTAACTGACTTAAAACCTGAAAATAGGATCTTCTTATGCTTCTTCTTATGCTTTCCAAGACATTTCTTTCTCTCCTTCTCCTCGTAACAATGCAATCCAGAGGCTCTTCATAGCTCTTGAGACAAACCAGTTTTTCCCACTCCCTGGGTGCAATATTTAACCCAGCAGGTGTTATCAACGTGACTGCCAGGGGCCATACCTTGAAAATAAGAGCTGAGACCTTTAATTCATGCTATTAAAATGTGGGAATAAGATCTGCAGTATGACAATTAAAAAAAAAAATCTCAGCCTGAAAATGGGTTGACGCATGGAAAAAGAGGAGTCCATTGTGAACATCCCTTAGGACAGGCTGTCCCCTCACCCTGCTGTGGTGAAGTCCCCTCACTCGTTTTCAGGATGGGTGAGTGTAAGACATCACAAAGCCTCACAGCAGCTTATGATGGTCTACAGTAATAAACTGGGGAGCAGGAGGCAGATCGAGGAGACTGGAGATAATGTCTGGAAAGCACATCACTTACTCCCTTCCTGAGACAACTCAGGTCCTTGAAGGCTCTTCTGTTCCAGTGCTGCTGTGGGATTCCCATGGTCTGCTCCCATGGTCTACTCAAGCCAGTCTTTCCTCCAAGCTCCTGAGTATTCAGCACTCAGCATGACCAGTCAAACCATCAAGCCATCTTCCCTGGCTGATGCTGCTGCTTTTCCTGAGCAGAGGGTGTTTACCAAGGCACCCACTTTACCCCTTCCTGGCTGCTTCCAAGGGCAAGATCCCACTGCAGCAGGACAGCAGCACATGGACTTCATCTGCTCAGAGGCAGCAGCTCCTCTAACACCATTTTGGCCCACACTGCTGATTATCCTGAGTAAAATGAGCATCCATTAAGTGGAACTGAAGCACTGTGGGCAGCTCAGCACCAAATAAATGAGGGGTTGGTACAGCAGCTGCCAAGAGCATCAGCCTGATTTGTGGGCTCACAGGTCTGTGAATACAACTCATCTTCCTGGGAGGGCAGAGGATGGCTGAAAGAGGGAGGAACTTGGGAGATGATTCAGTGGAAAGCCGGCCCCTTGGAGTGACAGTGATTAATGGTGCATACTTTGCCACTAAGCTGGCTGAACACGTTGGCATGTGGTAGGTGTCTACTAACACTTCCTCTGAAGGCACTTATCTCATAAAAATGATTTCTCCCATGTATTTGACAAATCTTGATTGATTTTCACTCCTGCCTACCTTTCTGGTCCCTGCCTCTCACAAAAATCACAGTGTACATGAGAGTTTCCTCCAAGACAAAACCAACTCTGGATCAGCGAGAGGAAGAGCTAGAGACAGCTCCTTTTGACGTGGAGCATTTTTTCTGGCATCCATCCCTCTCTACCTCCAATGCTAAAGTCTTCCCTGTGTCTTTAGGGCTCTCCAGCTCTATCTGTCAGCCAATTAAGCTGCATCCTTGCAAAAGTTTTAGCACAGACTCACTGCAGTGCAGCTCTTCTCATCCCCAGGACAGTGGAGAAGAGACTTGCAAAGGGATGGAATTACAGATGAACACAGCTGAACCTGCAAGAACAGCACTAAATGCCTGTGAATGATGACAAAACCTTTTTATTAAGCGCAAATAGTCTGAAGTTCAGAGGCTGAGCCAGTGAGGCTGGGAAGGGAGAAGTCAGAGAGATGAGATCACCTTCCACAGGCAAGGTGTGAATGTGCATCCAGGGAGATGTTCCCATCTGAGATCAGAGCATTCATGAGCAGCTTATATCCAGGAAAAAAATCACAGAATGGATTGGGTTGGAAGGGACCTTAAAAGGTCATCTTGTTCCAAACCCCTGCCATGGGCAGGGACACCTTCCTCTATCCCAGGTTGCTCCAAGTCCCATCCAACCTGGCATTGGACACTTCCAGGGACGGGGCAGCCACAGCTCACCACCCTCACAGGAGGAATTTTTCCTAGTATTTATCTTAAATCCTATCCCTCTACACTCTTGTGAAAAGCCCTTCTTACACAATGCTTATATTGATGGCAGGTGCTGTATTTTCATATATAAACCACCTCACAATTTATCCCAGAGAAGAGCCCTATGATTCAGTAACAACCTAGATCATTAATATGCAAAGATAACACAGAGGTAGATGAGCTTCAGGTGAGATGAAAGGAGACAGACAAGGCAGAGAGAAGCTTTCCTCGTGTTATTAGGTCACCCCCATGAACCCAGAGCTCCTTTTCAAGCCCTGGCACTTTCAAATGAGTTACAGACTCTCAAGGGTCCAAGACAGGGGCAGGAGAATACAGCATTTGCAAAGCATTCTTCAAGTGATAAGCAATTTAGAGGTGGAGTACCCTCTCTGGTAAGATGCAAGGAAGCACCTTCAACAACTGAAAGGTACACCTGGATCCACTTAAATGAAAGGATCTTTTTAGGGAGGCCTAATTGGGCTGCCTTGCTTAGCCCACCTGTGAACAGGTCTGTGGCTGCAAGAGCTTATAAAAGCAGGAGTGAGGCGCTCCTGAAGTTTTCTGCTTTATTCTGGAAGCTGAAGTTTGAGGAAACTTTAAAACTTGGGATAGCAGGTAGGACATATATGGAGTCTGAGGATGTGGGAGCAGATTTGAGGTAATTAGTTTCTCAGAGGGACTGCTGCTCTTAAGGAATTCTTCTGTCTCGACTTGAGATATGCAAGCAAGTGAAGAGGCTGAGCCAGATGTAATGTTTTTGGAGTTCTCTAGGGCTAGGAGCTGGCAGTCTTTTCTCTCACAAACAAATGCTTTTGGGAATGAGCTTGCATCTGGGGTGCTCTGTTGCAGGGTGCAGGTGAAACAGTGTTTACTGCTGTATTTCTAGAAGGGATTGAATGAAACATGGAGTAAGAGATGCTTATCTGAAGAGATAAGGCTCCAAAGTGGCACAGCTCTTGCAAAAGTTCTTTAAAGAGAGAACTTTGTGGCATGAGCAGGGCTTTTTCTGGGCTGCGGGGGTGACTTTGGGGTGCTGAATGTCTGCTGTGGGGACAGCTGGGGGGAAAACTCCACAGATGGAGACTCAAAGGAGAACAGTTTACTGTCTTAGGGGCAGTGGTGTTTGGTGATTCTGTGAAGTACATGAATAAAGCTTGAAATGCCAGGTTGGCCAGAGCTTGAAACAACCTAGTCTAGTGGAAAGTGTCCCTGCCCATGGCAGGGGGTGAATGAGGTGGGCTTTAAGGTCCCTTACAACCCAAACGCTTCTGTGTTTCTGTGATTAATTTTTTAACTGCTGTAAAGTACTAGGGAAGAAGTAATTTGGGGCTGGACCCTCAGTCTGGAGTATCCATAAATGTCTATTTTGGTGCTAGGGGCTGCCTCCTTGAGGAGAAGAGTGTGGAGAGCTGCCTCAGGTGCTTCTGTGCTCTCCTAAATCAGGTGACAGCCTTGGTTCAATTTCAGCTCCAAGTGCAAGGTTAGACCCAAGCTTTGGCTCTAGCTGCTTTCCTAGGGTTTGTTAATGGGCTGCTGATGCTGGCTTAGGTTCCTTCCTTTCCCCCTGTATCTTCCTACAGAACTGCAGTAAAAGTACTACATGTGTTGTAGAAAGGCTGCTGGGATGTTTTCTAGGCAAATGGCTGCAAGGAAAAGCAGCTCTCTCTTTCCTTTTTATTTTAACTCTGCCTCGTCTGAATTATGTCACAAAATGCATTAGTTTAGCTAAATTTCTTTATGCTGTGGATTGTGGTATTCTGCTTTCCTCTGGAACTGTGGATCTGATAAATCAGTAGTAATGTCTGCTGATCCCCCACACAGGGACCAGCAAATTATGACACTGTGGCCACCACTGGAGGATGGATTTGGCAGAAGTGAAGGTGGATGCTGTTGAATTTTACTTGTTTAGATGTGGGAGCTATTACAATGTTGGACAAACTTGGGTATTTTCACCTGTTTGGGGTTCAAGGCAGAGTCTTGTATATTTTCATTGCTGGTTTCTTGGCTGCTTGTCCTTATTAAACTCATTTTGTAGAGACTCTCATCCCTGCTCCAGATTCCATTGCTGATAATGGGGTTGCCTGTGTTTTTTGAGGTTATCACAGCCCTGCAGTGACTTGGTCAGACTGTTTGCAGCTGCATGTTGCTTTACTAATAAAAAACTACCCCTCTTGTGCAGCATTTAGCTACCAACGCAAAACCTGTCTCTCTGTCAGTAATAGACTAATAAATTGAGTTTTCCTGTAGGAGCAGGGATACCTTCTTGGCTATGAATATCCATGTGATCCCAGCCAAGAAAGGTAGTGTTTAGAATCAAAGATGATGATATCTTTTCATTAAAAAAAGAAATATTCAATTGGACTCACTGTTGCCATCTCTTCCCCACTTCCCCCTGAGAGCTCTCTGTGAATTCCCCTCTGAGCAGATCTGTCGGTTTGCGGTACTTGGGGAAGCACTTGGGATAATTTATCTCCAGTTATTTTATTTCTGCTGGTTTCTGAGCTAATAACAAGTGATGAGGGCTCATCTCCTGCTCTGGGCACCTTCCCATTACTTAACTAACAATTAATAAGCCAGATAATGGAGTGTTTCTCTCAGGAGTAAACACTGACTCTATTAAACTGTGGCAGTGCAGCATCTCCAGTCTGTTCAGAAACTGCAGCCAGCGCACAGTCCAGTGACCTGCTCAAAAGGAGCTATTTTCCCCAGTCTGCAATATGAAAACCAGGCTCAATTTATTGTTTTCCAGGCTAGATGGGGGAATGTTTCTCACTCACTTGGACCAAGGGACTCTGCTCCAGCAGCATGGTTATCCATGGCATTGCCCTGGGAAAGCTGGGGCCATCCCATCTCTCAGGGATGCTCTGGGCCATAGGGGAAGGGGGCTGTGGGAATCCATCCGTGGGAGTTGGGGGCTGTGGGAATCCATCCGTGGGAGTTGGTGGCTGTGTTTGTCTGCAATATACTTCTTTAATTGCCAGAGCATAGGAAGGGGTGTCCGTTTATTACAGTGTGTGTGCATCAAAGTAAATACATTAACTCCATATAAACATTCCGTTGCTGAAAAACCTCTAATTAAGAGTTCTCACCAGCAGGCAGCTAATTAGTTATCTTTGCAGCTTCTCGTGTCCCCTTGCCTTCACCTACTCCCTGGATGTCGTGAAGGAGGGCTGAGACCTGCAGTGTCTTCCGGAGGGTGGAGGTTTCCCTGTGCTGCTGCGATGACACTGAGAAGACCTGTGTTCCTGTGACCAGTCCCATGTGCTTTCCCTAATCCTATAAACATGAGCCACAGGATGTTGTGTGAGATAGGGAAAGTCCTTGGAATGTGAATTTACCACACAATAGCTGGCACACCCAGGAGCCTCTGACATCCCCCTGTGCCACAAACCAGGCCACAAAGTCCCTTAGCCTCCAACTGTCCTTTGAAATACCCTTCCCTCCCTCCTCCTCCTGCCACTGACTCTTTCAATTGTTTCACCTCAACCTGTCCTTTCAGAAACCAACCCCTGCAGAATATTGCTGGTGGCAGTGCAGACTTTTTTGACATCTAGAAGTGTGCCAGACCACTGGGCTGCCATTTGGAGACATCAAAGGATTCCCATGGCTGTAAAATTATGACACTAGCCTTGAGGGCTGGAGGGAGTGGATAGTCATGGACTGAAAGTTGCCCCTTTGAAGTTTGGGGTTTCTGGAGATGTCACCTTTTATATATATCACCAGCTAGGTTGCTTTTCATTTTGTTGAAGTGTTTTTCTTGTCTGGATTCTTAGAGAGAAAGACCTTACTTCAAGGCAGGAGGGATGATGAGAAAGACAGATGAGCCCAGATGCTTATGCATTACATATCTCTTTGAAATGGAATGGTTCCAGTTTTTCAGAACTAACAACCTTGCGCGTTTGTACACAGCACTTCTCTCTGGCCTGGATGGAAATTGGGAGTTCCCTGATCCATGGGGGGAAATCTGTGCTGGGTCAGGTTTGAACTGTGCCAAAGCTGAGCCTGGCTTTAAGTCAGAGGTGTTTTTCCAAAGCCGTGGAGTGGATGGGCATCAAAACTTGTACTCTTTAAGGGGCTGTTTTGCTGTCCCCATTTAGTGGGACAATCCCTGGTGGCGTGAGAGATGCTGGCCTTGAACAGGAAACCTGTCTGTGCCCTTTCTGGTGCACACCCAGCCCCTTGAAGCGTCACTTCTTCCCAGGATTGGTGGAAAGACTACTCAAAGCAAAATCACTTAAGCTAACTGTGGCAGTGTTTCTGTAACTAAGGACTGTGTGTTTTCCCAGCTAGGCACCCCTTTGATTAAAATTTGTGGTATTGACTGAGGGGTGATATGCTGTCAGGTTGGACTATGACATGCCAGGTACAGGTTAGGCAGGAAGAGCTTTTCTCCTCCTCAGAAGTAAAGAAAAGTAAAATCTGCCTGTCACTTCTGTGCCTTTAGCACTTTTGTTGAGGATTAAGCAATAAACAATCCAGACACTAAAATTGTCTGGCACATTTTGGTCTTGGCTATGGTTCCAACATCCCTGTCTTGTTCTGGCATCCAGCTATTGAGGGACCTGCTTTCATTTTCACCTTTTATTTTGCTAGGAAACTTTTAAAAGAGTAGTTATTTATGTTCTCAAGGTTAACATCTGATCCAGGGAGAGAGGAGCTACTCTGCATCCTGTGGCATCCATCCTTCCCTTCCTCTGGGTCATCAGCCCTGGGCTTGCAGGACATCACTGTGGGAATGGACCCTCACATCAGCCAATGCAAGTGGCTAAAAATCCTCACTTTGAGGTGGTGTGGCTTGATCTGAGCCGCCTCCTGCTCCTCAGAATATTTACTTGAGCAAGAAGTGGTCCTGAGTGGACACTACAGCAAAGCAATAGGCTCTGCCTGTGCAGACACAGGCTTAAAAACGTGTGTTAGCCAAACAGGACTAGTTACATGAAATCTTTGCTTGCTGGCTGTAACCTAGATACTCTGTCTGACAAGACCTCAGTGGCAATGGTCCTTGCTAGGGGAGCAGCAGCTCTGGCAGGGGAGTGGGCAGAAAAAAGCTGCGCTGAGACTCTCTTGTCAGCCTCCTATATACATCAATGTCTTGTGCCTGTGAGGAACTCTTGGACAAAAAAAAAAAAAATTCCCCTTGCACACAGAGGAATGACAGATCTGGATTGTCTGGAGAAGATGAAATAATTTATAAGCTTTGGTTTAATGTTCCTGTTTCTTCTTTTTTTTCCTATAGCTGCCACCTCCCCACCTTCTGTCACTGTCGTCTAAATGAATTTACAAGGAAAAGAAAATACTTCTCGTTAATGTTCTCACACAAACGAAACATTAGCCAGGGAGACAAAAAAGAAAATAACTTATTGTGAAAGCAAACCCCCTCTGAGACAGCCTGAACATTATCAGGAGCAGCCTGGGAGAGGGACTGGAGGGATAGGGAAGACGGAAGGAGGAGAACAGAGAAGGCTAGAACAACAAGTGTAGCATTTATGATAATTATCCATGTTTTAATCCCAGTTTCCAACCAAGCATTCACTTCCTTTAATTAGTTCTTGATTAGAAGAAGATTATCTAATAAATTGTACAAATAAAGAGCAGGTTATCTTTGCGATGTGCCTGCACACCATGTTTTGAAAGGAAGGGGATGCAGGGATGGGGCTTGAAAGGGACACGAGCACAGAAAACCTTACTTTCCTTTTTCCTCATTTCCTTGGCTGCAAATACTGGCTGCTTCTCGTATTAGTGATGCAGCCAGTGAAGTAAATCCATAATTAAACTGAATTAGCATGTACTTGGAAGTTTTACATGCACAGACACAAAGAAGGTTGCTGCTTGGAGCATTTCCAGTATGATTTGCTGGGAAGGTGGGGGAGAGCAAATAAAACCATACACTTTAGTCAAAAAGCACTTTTTCTGAAATTTGTTCTGAATTTGTGTGCTAAGAGAATGTAATGTGGGGTTCCTGGGTGGCTGGTTGAACAGGGCCTCTTTAGTTTACCAGGAAATCTTTGGAAGAGGCATGCTGAAAGTCACCTTTCAACTGGCCTGTGTGTGACCTCAGTGTGGCTGGGCTGAGGTCTGTGAATGATGCACACAGGACCTGGAAGCTGTGAGAGGTGGATGTTGGAAGGTAGTCAGCATTTTTGCTCTCCAAAGGACAAGCTCTTAACTGTACACCTTGCCCAAAAACTCAAGTTGTGGCAACAGAATCATCTACAGCCCCTTGTTAGCTTCTCTCCTCAGCTCTGATAACAAGTAACCTGCACTTCTTTGCCAGGTTTTCGGAGCTGGTGGGAAACACATTTCACTGCGATTTGTTTCATGCTGTGCATGGCTTTTGTTACATGAGGTGTGTAGGCATGTGCTGGCTGTTCAGACTGGGTCAGGCCTAACACCTTCTGCCATGTCTGTTCAGCTGCTTTGAGTTGCCTTCCAAAGCCTCTGCATGACCCCTTCTTGCTGAGCTAGCAGGGAACTGCATTTTAACTCCTTCTACATAATAGAGCCAGGTTCTGAGCTCTTGCACTTTGTGGAAGATTTCCTTGGGCTTTCTAGCATGGAGCCCGAGTTATGACTGGTGTCAGCACTAGTGAGAAGCTGGAGTGCCTTGCTGCCCTTGCTATTAAACCCAGCTGGGTGGCTTTGGAGGTGAAATCCAGCATGTTTGTGATTCTGAGGCTCTGGTCAGGGGAGCCGGGCTGTGCATCACGCTGTGGGTGGGCTCCACCCTTCCCAATAATTTTCTAGGCGCGTGGTTGAGCAGTCAAATACTTTTGTTGTCTGGTTTTAATCCAACTTGATAAGGGAGGAGAGATCTTGGAGATACTGAGTTTGTGCCATCCCAGATAAATCAGCCCATGCCACTTTCATTGTGTCGCCTCTTGAGTGCAGACTGATGGTTGGGTGGTATCCTCCAAGGTGGTGGTGTGGGGCTGGAGGAGTCTGAGACTGTGGTGTTGGAAGGAATAAAGGTGGGACTTGGCAGAAGCAGGAGTGAGAGGCCAGGAATTGCCTTCCTGGGTCTGTCAGGGTGTGTGTTTCAGTCAAGGACATGTCCCACTCGTATGCATACCCAAAGTGACCTCCCCATCGATTGAGACAGTCAATAGGCAGCTACTTAACAGTAAAGTTCCATTTTCTTTTGTTACTTCTTCTTCTTCACTTTAATTATCAAAGATAGATAGGCAGCTGCGGGCCAATTAGAAAACAATTACTTGCTGTAATCAATGCTGGTGTGGAAAAAGGGTGAGGATGAGCATAAAAGCTCAAGAAATGCCTTAAAACACAGCACTGAGGTAACACTATCCATGATTCCATCCTTGAAAGCCTTTTGCCTTAAATTCCCCAAGGTAAAGAGACAGAAACGTGAGGAGTTTCACCCAGAAAAAAAAAGCCAAACTAAGTGAAAAAAGTATGGAAACCATTGGACCCCTCCGAAAGGGCAGAATTAAGAATTTCAGGATAAGGATGGGGATAACAGCTGTGTGATTCTTGAGCAGGTTATCTGTTTTCCTGTGCTGTTTTTACCTGAGAGAAAACAATCCTAATTTTATACAGGCTGTAATGGGCTGTGCACTGGCTGTTACCACTCACCAATGAGATCTGGTGGTTATAATGGATGGCTGGATGAAAATATCAACTCTGCTCTCAGTGCCAGACAGAGGCAGTGACTAAAATGATAGGAATTACTAGGAAAACAAGGAACAAAATAGTAAACTGTATCCTGCTGTGACAGAGGGTATGTCCGTGTCATGAGTGGCCTGCCACTGATGCTGGCAGGAGAGAGAAGGGTGGGGAAAGGTTTGGGGAGAGGCAAGAAGGATGATGAAGGTATGGAAGTGGTTCTTGCACAGAACGGCTTAATAGGATATGATTTTGGAGCCCCTGCCTTGTGTGCTAAAATCCCACAGAGACACGGGAATGACCCCAGCATCTCTGTTCATCCCAGTTCCTCTCTGTCCTCTCAAATTGTCTCACAGGAACACTTCACACAGACCTTTCTGCTCTCTTTTTCCCCAGCTGGAGAATGCCTGAAAGGTGTTATTTTCCTAGGGCTGCCACCAGACAAGTGCACCCTAAGAACCTTCTCAGACTTGGCAAGGACTGTGGAAAGTGGGTGACCTGTGTAGTTCTCTGATGTCATGCAAGCCAAAGTTGATGATTTTGTAACTGTATTTGGGATAGGAAACAGCACAGATGGAAAAAATGGGATATTTCTGAGACAGGAGCTCAATGCCCTGGTCTTCCTGCCTGTGGCAAGTGCTTGTGCTGTGTCATGTGACTCACAAAATGAGGAGTTTATATTCACAGCATTGGGCACCCGGTTTTATCTGAGTGTTGAGAGCCTCCCAGAGGAGTCTGAAACCTCTGAGCTGTGGGTGGATATCTGGGAGAGCCTGCTGGGATGCTCCAGAAGCTGATGTGGGTTCTGGAGCTGTTCCTGAGGACCCTGTCCTGCCTGGTTGGCAGCAGTGCTCTGTGGGTCTGGGCTGGAGAGAAGCCACCCTGGCTAATTTCTGCATCCCAGCACCACTGAGGCCAAGCTGGTGAGGGAAAAGGAAATGGAAGCAACTAGTTGAGATGGAAGCACAAATGTCCTGAGATTGAGCCTCCGCAGACTTTAAGGGCTATTTTGGTTATTCTGCAGGAAGATGGTGTTGGCTCAGCTATGCTGAATTGGCTCCTTGTGCCAAAACCCAGAATCCCTGCTTGGAAGGTGAGAAAAATGAGCTCTTCTCTCACTTCCCTGGCAGGTGAGATGCTCTCAGGATGGCTTTCTCCTCTCTGCCTGCTTTTTGTGCCAGCCCTGCCAGTGCAATGGCAGGTAAATGGCAGCTTGGTTGCCAAAATAGCTCTGTGTAAGCAGCAGGCAGACAAGCAAAACTGAACTGTCTGCAGTCCTGGAGAGCCTGGATTTAGAGAGATTTCCAGCAGTCATCAGCAAAAGAAGAGCAAAAGGTGAATTTTCTCCATGGTTGCCAGCTCAGTTTCTCAGTTTCTCCTCTCCTTACTGTATGTTTCTCCAAGGAATGCAAGCCTGACTGGCTCTGAAACCAGAGAAAGGGATGCTCGGCCTGGTGCCGCACTTGGCAAAGCTGCTTGAGAATTAGAAATAGCAGCATTTTCCTTCTGCATTTACTCTCTCTCTGATTTCCTCTGATGACCACCAGTATTTCTGCTCCATTATATATGACATGCGATAATGAAAGTGGGGCTTTTTTTGTGAAATATTAACTGCAAACCAGTGGTTTGCTTGTAATGAACTGTCTACGTGGAGATTGCTAACTACAGTGTAATTATCAGTGAATAATTCATGGTGAATAACTGAATCGTTTTAGCCCTTTCTGTCAAAATCAGACAGTGACTCATGATTTCTGGGAATTATTCTTAGAACACTTTAATGGTGTCTATTTCACACGCTGAGGTCAATCAGGAATAATCGAAGTTTGGCCGTGGCAGGTGAATCTGTTCCTGGGCCAGACAGGAACAGGCTTTTGTTGCAGAAACTTGAAAGAGGAGAGATAAAAATTATTATTTTTTGTTCCAACTTGCTGCTTGGAGCTCTGCTATTCTCAAGCAGCTTTGCTGGTAGAATTGGGGCACTGGAATGTTTGCGGCAAGATGGATGCATGGAAGCAGATAACACATTCCAGCAGCTACATTTTCATGGTTTGTCATAATCTGGTTCTCATAATCTGAAGTCCACAAACAACAGGCTTTAGGCTCATCCCATTTGTGGGATGAGTGAACGGTGTGTGGATTCAAGGAGCTGTAGGAATACAGGGGTGAGAAGTTTCCTTCTCCTGCGGATCATAATGGCACCAGCTCTGAGGCGAGAAGAAAAAGCCTGATGTAAGTGTGTTTCCCAAGCCTTTTGCTTAGAGAATTTTGATTTATTCCCCAATTCCCTTTTGTTTTTCCTGCCTTCACTTCCCAAAAACATACGTGATTCGTCACAATTTATAACCTCTGGTTTAAGGAGGATGGGGCAGACAAATTCATCTCTATAAAAGCTTCTTTTTTTATTGCACTTAATGCACACCTTTTGCCTTGTGTAATGGAGCTTACATTCTGAAAAAAACTCTGACATCTTCCTATTTTATCTCTTCTTTGCCTTTGGCTGCATGAGCTTCCCACTCCATCCGTGTGAGCTGGGCAGCATGGACAACTTCCCTTTCTCTCCATCTCCCTTTCAGTTGCTGTTTTGCCCAGATCTCTTTCTAGTGTGTGGCATGTTTAGGTATTGTCCAGCTGCACAGATTTCCTCATTTCCTTCCCTTGTTTCTTATCAGAGGTGTCAACACTTTGCAAAGTGCTGTAGCATCACCATGACTTCAATTTTCTGGGGTTGTTTTGCTGGTGAGGAGCATCCTTTAGATGATGAAAGGGAATTTTTGGATGATTACTGTGACTCTTAACATCCCTCTTATGCCAGTCTGCTCCCAGACCATGTCCCACTGATCCCATGATGGTGGATGTAGCCTAGTGCTCTACAGGAAGGGATGTTGGTGCTGAGAGGTGCCCATGGGTGGGTCCCTCCAGGGCAGGGGACAGGTCCTATGCATCGGCCCCAGTGAGTTTCTGTCTGGCTTCGCTGCATCCTTCCTCCCTGCTGCCTCCCTGCGCTTTTCTGCATCCACCTCTGGCCCTGGTGTTCCCAAAGGGGCTGCAGAGCCTCCCTTTGGCTGGGCTCCCATGCAGAAGCACATTCTCCTTTGACTGTGGCATGTTAGGCTGTAAGAGAGCTGACGCCACTGGGGATCAGGCTTGACCCCAAACTGTTAAGAAAAATGCAGACAATCCCACAGACCCATCCTCTTCCCCTCTGTGCCCTCTCTCCTCCTTTGCAGGGCCTGGGAATGCTGCTGCCTCTGGCAGCCCTCAGCCCCACTTACCCATCAGGGCTTTGAAGATTGCTGTACAAAACAGGGGGGGATGAAGACCTTGAGACACACAGAATGATTTTTAGGACTTTCTAGGAAAGAAGCATTGCCGTTGCAATTACAGAAAGCTTCCTTTTCAAAGCATTTTTGTTATTTTGCTCCTAAGAAGGAAAAATCAGAGGCTGATCTGAGAGTTAGACCTTCTAAGTGAGTCCAGGAGAGCTTCACCCAACTTGAATTGGTAGTGTTTTGTCAGGGAAATACAGGCAAATAGCAGCTTAGGGGTTATGGCTTTGCACTGTGAATAGGGTGGCCTTCAGGGGAGAGGAGGGCTAGAAGCAGTGGGAATCATGTTCTCTTTTCCTTTGGGAATCTCTGGCTTAAAAAATACCCAGGCAGCAAATGAACTGCCATGAAATGCTGCAACACTTTGAAGCTGAGAATGTGACTTGCACAGTGCCTGTTTGAGAGCTCAGCTGGAGCTTCCATAATCCAAGTTTAGAGAAGAGAAGGGAGGAAAAAACTCCACTAAAACATGAGTTTTATCCTTTTGTATTACTCGATGTGGAAAAAAACTGGTATGTCAGCACCTCCTGAGGTCCCCACAGTGCTGCTGAAACATGAGATCTGCTTTGAAACCAGCTGGATGGAGCAGGAGAAAAGCAGCTGAGGAGCATTGGGAAATTGTGTATCCAACAGTTTGCTGGCCTGCAGACACTCATGGGTTAAAGTAATGTTTTCCTCTTTCCTGTGTTCAAAAAAAAAAATCACTGAAATGATGAAAAATGGGCTTATTTGCCCCTGTGTTCTGGTCCCTGCCAGTGCAGAATCTCTGGGGAGGAGGAGAGTGATGAATCAGGTTCCCTGAAAAATAGTGGGGTGCAGTGCCTGTCTGAGCAAGGAATATGCAGCTGTCCTCCTTGGGAGCTCTATTCCAGGGAAAGCCCATCCCAAGGAAAAGTGAAGGCTGGAGTTAGTGGGGAGAAGGCCCACCAGGTCTGTATTGGGGCATGAGGATGACCAAGCTCATGCAACTTGCACATTTTTGTCTGGAAGAAACAATCTGAAAGCCGTGGTTATGAAACAGATGTGAAATCCTATGGGAAAGTGAGAAACTTGCTGTTGGTTCCAGTGTCTTTTCTCTTTCCATGACATTTTTGACTGCTTGGTGATTCTCTGGAAAGTGATGCATCCTAGCTCCTCTTTCCAGTTTTGATCAAATGTATTCCAACATTCATGCTTCTAAGAATCAAGTTATATCTCCTAGATGTCTCCAGAGTATTAGAGGGACTTTTACTCTCCAAATCAAGGTGAAGAGGGCACCCATCTGATTTCCCAGGAGGTGAGGATACTGTGGATGCTGCATTAGACACTAAAATTACCCACAGGATATTACACAGAGTGTGTTGATGTGAAAAAAAATAGATTATTTTCTTTTTCTGACCAGAAAGAAATTGGCTGTGTGCACTCACTTGTGCTCCAGATTTGGATACTGCATCATTGTGAAAAGGATATGAGGTGGAGAATATCTGGGGTATTGGTATTTAAATGTACACTTTAATTATTGCAGTCTGGTTGCTGATTTCCCATGTCTGGTGCAGCCCGAACACCTGGATCCTATAGGGATGTGGAGTTTACTTGGATCAGGTGAGCAGCTGTGGTGTCATAGCTGCTGCTGGCACATCTGGGCAATACATGGAAAATACCTACCCTAGGGTAGGAGATGGAAAAGCGACAGGTGCTGTGGCATGAGGTTTTTGAAGACCACTCCTAAAAACTGGAGCTGAGTGAGCAGGGGTGCCAAGTGTTTCTGGGAGCTCCAGGCTGACCCCCTCCAGGCAGTTCCTGCTTTCCTTGTGTCTCAGGCAGAGCCTTTCCAGGCCAGATATTGACTGACGTGTCGCACAGATGTCCCACATAGCCTCCTTCCTGTCCCCCTCATGCCCCAGTCCTGCTGCCTTGCCACGAGGGGGGAAGCTGCCAGCCATGCAAGGGCTTTGCCTCCTCATTATCTCATGGATCCCCCCCATCTGCACCCTGGGCTTTTCACAGACCCCCATTATTTCCAATCCCCTTCACTTGTCAGAAGTAATTTGGCGACTTATTATCAGTCAGACGAAACAGCTCTGGGCTCTGCCAGCCCTGACAAGGGGCCCAGCTGCTTTCAAACTTTTATCCCCCTCTGCTGTGCAGGCTCCCCTCTCTCTGGGCTGAGCTGCTGAGGGGAGCATTCAGCAGGCAGATCCCAGCCCCAATTAGCAGCCCAGGAATTTCAATTAGTTGAGCAGTCAATTATATCAATGGACACCCTTTGCCCTCTCCCCTTGCTCCTGTCTCTCCCACCCTGCAGCCCCGCTGTCTATGGGCAAAGCTCCCGGTCCTGCTCCGTGCCCTTTGGAGGGGCTGGCAGCTGCTAGAGGGGCCCAACTGTTCCAGATCCTGGCAGTGACTGGTGGATTTATCCCCTCTGAAGCACGGCCTCGTCCCTGACCTCCACTTGAACTGGGGTTTTGTGCCCTCACAGACCTGCCCTGCTAGGGCAGTCTGAGCAAGAAGGAAACAGAGTAGGGAAGAACTTTGGATTTGGGCTCCATTGTCTTGGTTGGATGTTGGGGAGAGGAATAGGATGGGGAGGTTTGGAGAGATGAGCCTTTCCTTCACTTCATATGTGCTTCCTGATGCTGATCTACCTGTCAGTTTTCCTCTGAGGCTAGCTCAGAAACTGGGACACCAGGGGAGCTGCCAGCTTGCTAATACTGTCACTTGCCTATCAGAAAGAATCCCTTTGGATCTGCTCTGCTATTTCTATTTTATTTGCTTCCTAAAATTGCCTCCTCTCCTGCTCCTGCACCAGCAGCCAGCAGCACTCAGGGCTTTGCTGCATGTCCAACATAGCTGAAGAGTACTTCTGCCCACCACAGGGGCGTCAAAAACCTGTCCTAAACTCTCTGGCCTTTGCCATTGATTAAAGTCCTTCCTAATTTTGGTGTTTCTTATAGTTTTGTGTTAAATATTTCTCTTTTTGCTGTAAGATCAGGCTGCAGTGAGTCTCAAATCTGTACCAAATCACGTCCTCAAGGTGCTGGACGTGCTCTACAAGGTGACATAGCTGGTGACAGGACTCTGACCCTGCATTCCCAGATTCTGGTCATAGTCCAAAGTGTCTTGTCCCAGTTCTTTTCTGAATCACAAATGCCTCTTTCTGGGGCGTGAAGCAGCTTGGTCATCCCCCTCTCTCTCCTTTCCTCCCTCCATCCCACCTTTACCCTGTGGCAGGATCTAACTCTGTGTAAAGCTGAACTGGTGACCTTTGGGCGTGGTGGCAATTGAGTTGTAGTGACACAGGCTGCTTATCTCCTGCAGTAATTACCGGGTATTTAACACATCTCGGAGGGGGAACTGCTCTCCCACCAGGGATGTGGGCTCTGGGCACTGAAAGAAGGAACGTGTTGCAGAGTTACGCAGGGACATGTGTGCAAATGTTTGGGAACATGCAGACAATTACCCTGAGCAGCTCGTTCCCCTCTGACGGGGCCATTACACATCAGTGAGATGATCAGGAGCTGGTGATACACGATGGGGAAGGGGTTCTGAAGCCATCTGGCTGTACCGAGTGTGATATGGGGAACATCTGGTAGGCACGTGTAAAAATAGGATTATCAGCAAAAAAAAAAAGAGTGACTATGGAAAAGAAGTCTTGCCATCCTGCCTTAATCCCCCTCCTCTTCTTCCTCCCTGTAACATCAGAGGTTCTCAGGTTGCACTCAAAGTGTTTTTCTCTGTGCATCAAATACCGTTTAATAGCTGTGAGTTTTAATGTGCTTCAAGCATAGGGAAAATAATGGGGTTGGATGCCAATTAAAAGGGAAGGGAAAAGGTTTGGAGGAGAAGACAAAGGCTGTGAAAGAAAAGGTGCTTTCCTGTCAGTCATTCACTCAGTTATTGGTAAAGAGAAAGGTATGACTCCTGAGCCATGATGACACTTCCTCTCCTGCAAAGTGCTTGGCAAGGGACTGATGGAACCTCCTGGTTTCAAAACAGCTGGAATGTTAAGTGGATAAAATGCCTTGAAGAACGTCAGGTGAGTTTTCCCACTAGGAAAAAACCAAAAGGATGAAGTGAATAAAGTGGAGAGGAGAAGACCATAGTTAGACTAGGAGAAAACAGCTGATCTCACGCTTCCCTGACAAGTCTCTCTCTTGCTTTGATTGATCTCTGTGGGTAACAAAGCTTTGCCAGGCTTCCAAGTGTCTTGTGTACTCTGTCAGGCTGATTTGAGTGCCTCTGTCTGTTGTGAATGCAAGATCTGAGAGGAACACATCTCGCTTGCTTGAGATTTAACTGTGTTCCTTCTGTTTCCATCATTTCCAGCTGTAAATATTCCAGGATTAGAGCAAAACTGTCCATTTTGTAACTCCTGGTGAAGCAGAGCAGGACAGGCTTTGCTGGCCACAGTGAATTGCCAGTTTTCTCATTAAATTAAATAGATGCAATTCACAGGGATGTGTTACAGGCAAGCACATTAACCCCCTCCTTAGAAGGATAGACACTGTTCAAACCACAAAAAAAACACCCTCCTTCACCTGGTGCCCTGCCTTTTATCCCACACTGTTGAGAACAGACCTTTGGATGTCATGAAATACTTTGATTTCCCCTTTGAAAAAGTGAAGTGAGGGAGGACAGGCATGTTCAGCTGCTGGGACTGGTGTTTGCTGCTTTCTGAAGCACCTGGCAAAGACAGAGAATCTGCTCCTCATGTGGGGGGAAATAAAAGCCCAGGAGCTCATAAATGTGGGCAAAGTGGCTCATTTTGTGCCTGGAGAAGGGGGATGGAGGGCACGTGTCTTGTCTATCCTCATTCCTTTCTTCTTCAGGGCAGAGATTCCTATAAACACCCATGATATGAGATGAGGATTATCTTTTTTACCTTTTTACTTTTTTTCACAACAGTTCAGCCTTCACTTAGAACCCTAAATAACAGCCAGATTATTTTGGAAAGGCACTGCATCCAGCAGCTCATAATACTGCTGGACTCACTTGAAACTCCTGGCAGTAATGGCTGCAATTATGAATTAATGGCCTTAAATTCACCATCAGACCTAATGCCTAGTTTTCCTGTCTGGTTCTTGTTTCCATTCTGCCTTCTCGTTGCTCTTCCACAGCCACAATTATTTGTCATTAGTCATTAATCTTGAAAGCATCAGCTTTATTTTCTCTTATTTTCCTCCAAGAAACTCTTGCCTGCTCCTAGGTTTTTATTGTTCACCGTTTTCCATCACTCTTTCCCTTGCCTCTATCTAATCAGTTTTGTACTGCTCTAAAAAGTATTTTTTTCCGATGGGGGAATAAAGCACCAGAGCAAATGTGCCCAAGAGACGTGTGTGACACAGCTGGTGCTGCCAACACCTGAGGGATGTTTATGCCCTGCTTACAGCTCAGCCCGCTGGGGAGGGGGCAGCATTAGAGCATTTTGCCACAGAGCTGTCCTATCCTGGATTTTTCCTGTCCCACACTCATTCCTCTGCAGCAGGAGAACCTCCACAGGGTTTTTCTCCAGGACTCTGGCTGGTGTGGAGCTGGTTCTCCCTGCAGAGCCCAAATCTCATTAAAAGGCTGGCACAAGTGGTTCTGGGCTGGAATCTTGCTGGAAAAGGATGAAATAATCCAAGAGGGACAAACCTCAGACCTTTGACCAGCACCTGAAGTGAGAACAAAGGTTAAGGTCCTATCTCAAAGAGTGTAGAAAAGCTCAAAAACACATGAGGGTTTTTAAATTAACGCTTCTCTCTCTGGGAAAGAGCTGGCAGAGCTGTTGTGCCAGAGGCAGGTCAGGATGCTGGGACCTGGTCCATGGCAGGTGGGGAGCTGTCCTTGGAGCTGACTGAACCCTCTGCTACCAGAGCACCCAAGTATCTCCCAGCTCTTATTGTCTACATGTCTGGACAGTCCTGTGTGGGAGAGGAGTGCTGTTAGTGGGGAGGGACCCCTCTGATGGGTCACATCTCCTTTGCCTTCAATCATCCAGTGTCTTGGTCCCACAGTGGAAAGATGTTCCTAGAGATTGCTTCCTACTCCAAGATCTCAATTTTCTTCCTTCACTCTCCCTGAGACTGAATCCAACAGGGTTTTTGACCACTTCTGAAGTTCTTGTCTTCTTGCTGTTGCCAGGTTTCCTTTCTTCTTCCATATTTCTCCCCCCACCCCATCTTCCCTTGCATCCTGAGTCTTTCCAAGGAAATGGCAGGGGTGTTTATGCTTCAGCTGCTGCCACCCCCTCTGGTGCCTTCCAGATGGAGAAACTCAGCACTGGTCCAGGTTTTCCTTCCTCCCTGCACACACGCAGACTTGTAGGATAGGGAGGGAGGGAGCCAGCAAAGGATGCTCAGGGCAAGAAGTGAGAGATTGTGTATCCATCTCATCATTGTGAAGAAAGTGGAGATAAAGCAGGGGCCAAAAGAAGCTTGTTAAACCAGGCATGTGTCCAATTCGTGTGTGAGATTTTGGCAAAGGTGACCAACAGTGGCAAAAAATATTAACTCTGATACCTGAGCATTCTGTGGCTTTAATTACAAAATTCACCAGGGCTCTGGCAGTAGATCCCTGGGCAATAGAGATTGGGAGAAGAAGGTGAAAGAAAAGATCTGGGCAGCAAAAAAACCTTATTTTATTTTTTGAAATCTTTTTCCCCTCAGGGTGTTTTTTCCCCCACTGCCCGTCGTTCCCCCCCACTAGGTGAAACCAGACAGAGGCACAGGGAACATTTGCTTCCAGGGGCACCAAAGTGGGAGAAAATTGGGGAAAAATGAGACAAAAAATTACCTTTCAGAAAGACAATAACCAATAACAGCAGAGAGTTGCAGGAAGCAGAGAAAATGTGACATTTAGGGAACAGCCTAAAATTCAGGCAGACATGTGACCAACAGGGAAAGCAACAGCCTTGTGACATTTGGGGACCAACTCCATTAAAAATAGTGCTGCTGAAATGTGCCAAAATCACATGTGTGGCCTCCTTCTCTACTGTTAAATGTGGGGAAATGATGGTTGGGAGGGAGAGGGGAGGAAAGGGTTATTTTTGTTTAAATATGTTGGGACTAGAAGGGATCAAAAGCTGCACCGAGTCTTCCCTGAAGCACTAAACATTTTTTCCTCCAACCAAGTGCCCAGAACTTGGAAAGTTTTCACTGACTTGATCGCTATCCAGTAGTCAAATACTACTATGAAAATCTTCCAAGGAGCTGATGACTGATCATTAGTGTTGTTCAAAAGTACAGCTTTTTGCACTGGGTCAAGCCCATGTAAGGAACGTGGAGGTGCCTTACCTTCCAAAAGCTGATCTTAGCGCTTCCCAAGGCATCCTAACTCCCTCAGCCCTGCATCTGCTGCTGTTGGTAAACAGGGAAGGTGAGGTTTGGACTGTGCTAGCAAAGCTGGTGCGGTTGATTTTGGCTCGGGACCAAGCCCCCTTGGTAGCAGACCTTTGGCTGCTGTTGCTCAGTGTCCCTGTCTGTCATCCCCAGGGGTGCAAGTCCTTGGTGGTTGTGTCCTCCCAGTTTGGTTTTGCTTCTTGTGGGGAAATATGTGGCCTGAGAGAGAATTTGTGGTGGTGACAGGCATTTGAAGGGGACATCCAGAAGACACCTGCTGTGTGTGTTCCTGCCTCCGTGTGTGTCCGAGGGAATAAAGCTCTGGGAAGGATGCGTGCCTTTGGCTCAGCAGTTTTCCACCTAGTCACTGCTGAATGGAGAAGGGAGGGTGCAACACCTTTTTGACTGTTTCCCATCAGGAGAAGCCCACAGCTTTTCCTTCGTGGGTGACGGGTGCTGGATGTCTGTCTGCTTCCTTCCTGATTGTCTCCAGCTACTGGCAGTGGAGAGACAGGGCTGACTGTGGCAGAAACAGATGGGAAGCTCTCAATCCAACAAACTTCCCAAGTTTTCCCTCTGTTTGTCATGGATGTGTTGCCTCCTCTTGGCAGCAAAGGCCTGGAGACTTCTCAGCCCCAAGGCCAGGCACCACCTGCTGCCACAGCTGTTCCCGGCTGGAGGACCCCGGTGTCCTTCCTGGGTGGTTGGATGGCAGGAGCAGGGTGGCTTTAGGGAAGGGGAGGTGGGGGAAGCAAAAGCTGCCCCTTTGTGCCAAGAAGGGGAGGAGAAAACCTGGATGACTCTGGAAACCCTTCTTCCTTTTCCTACCCTGGCTGCATCAGAACATCCTGCTAGGACAGTTGGTTTTAAAGCTTGTGGAAGGGGAGAGCCGTGTTTGACACATGGCTTAAAAAATGCTCATGTGCTCACAGCCCTAGAATTACTCAAATACTCTTAGCAAGGCTAAGGGGAAAGAAATCAGCCAAACATTCTATTTTTCCACCTAAAACCTAGCTACAATGGATTTGGGAGAGACTGTGAGGGGAAAAACACAGGCAAAGTGGCCCTATTAAGGCAAGGTAGCAAAAGCAAGTCCTGAATTTTAGAATAAAGTGCCTGCCCTTTCTTGCTGCCTAGCAGAAATCAAAACAAAAATAAGCTGAGAAACCTTTTCAGCCTCATTTTCAAAGCCATCTTGGACCAGGAAATAGCCCTGAAATGAGTATGAGAAGTTAAGAGCCACACAGGGAGACTTAAGGAAGGAGCTGGTGGAGTGCTAGGAAGGTTTGTTTGTGTGCAAAATGTATTACTACCTATCTTGGAAAACACAGGATATTACATTGCTTTACATTTGGGGTATTTTTGCTGCAAGGCTCCAGAGTGATTTGTGGTGGTGGGGCCAGGGGAGGATAATGAATGGAAGCTTATGAAGAATGGAATTTTTTCCCCCTTCAGTTATAGTATTAAATAGCTGCTTGTATCACAGCAATTTCTCCCCCTCTCCCCTCTTTTTTTTTTTTTTTTTTTAGTGTGCTGAGATAAAAAAACCCTTTATTTGCTAATGCTACTTATTTAACTTATTCAGACTGAAGTACACCTTTAATTTGCCTCCAAAATGAAAAATTACAAAGATGTGGCAGAAGAATATTTTAATGAAAACTGATGATGTAGCAAGTTAGAGAAGAATTATGTCCTCTCCCTGCCCTTTCCTACCATGCAGCAGCACAAGAGAGCAGCCAAATATCCTTCAGAAAATCACGGGCTGTGCCATAGAACTCTTTTTAGTTTTTCTGTCCTGACATCTACTCTCCTGTGGGGCTGTTTGCTGATTTCTAGACAACCTGCCAAGAAATCCTGGAGTAACAGCACTGAAATAAGGCAGGCAGCAGGATCAGTCTGCAGGATATGTGATGCCAGGCTGGACTGTCCAGGTATTGGGATATTCACGGAAGAGGTTGTTCAAGGGCAGGGGATGCACGACAAGGAGAACTATTCTTAGATGGATCCTCAACCAGTCCCAAATCCACCCTGCTTTCCTTCCACCACTCAATGGTGCCAGCAAACACTTACCTGGCCCCAAAGCTACTTCTTGTACTGGGAGAGCAGTGATGCAAAGGGGGAAAGATGCAAAAAGTCAACGTTTGCAAGTGGCTGTAAGGAGGAAGATCTATGGGAATTCAACAAGGCTGACTCCAGCCTCTAGAAATAACAGGGTCCTTGCCCCCAGAAACATGGGGATTTAGTTTTTTGAGCATTTCCCTTTTATTTTGTGCAGGTATATTAAGGGAAAAAGCCATGGGGTTATCACCAGGCTAAAGTACTGCACCACAGCAACCTCAAAGGAGGTCTTGCCTACTCACAGACCTGTTTTCCTCCAAAATCTCTTTTTACTCATAAAACTGCTCAGCTGTCATGTGGAGGAATGGAAGGTCTTGGAAACAAAATAAGACCCAGGAGGTCAGCAAACCTCCAGAATTAGGAGACACACACCTGCTCTTGGAACCAATGTGTTCAAACCCACCACACTGACCAGGACTCGCTTTGGCGACAAAAAGAAAAGATAAATCTGGGCTGAAAAGTGTGACTCTTTCCCTGTTTTGGAGTGCTTCTCAGGGGCATTTTAGTGTGAATCACTGCCATTGTTAGAGACAAGGTCCTTTGCTTAGCCCTGGAGCCCTTCCTCCTCGTTCTTGGTCTGTCAGTGGTGTCGTGGTGATGACAAATTTATGACATTAGAACGTGAGTCCCTGGGAGCCATTGTGACAGATGAAGTATTGCAGATCCCCTGTAAGCAAAAGGAAAACTCAACAGAAGGAAACCCAGATGAAATTTATGAGTCTTCTCCAGGAACTGACGTCACTCCTGGCCTGGGGCCACCACAACCAACAGGATTTATGCTGCCTGTGCCCCAGGCCTTGCTCTCAGGGGATCAGGCTGAGATTAATCCAGCCAAAACCAACAACGTGCCAGAGGGGCAGTTGTTGGGGAGAGCTGGAGAGAGAGATCAGCCAGAGGTGGAAGTGCCCCAGGAAAAGTCCAGTGTATGAGAAGCTCTACCTGGTGGTCCATTTTTACCTGTTACTTGGTGAAAAATGCAGAGAATGAAGCCAGTTACATCCCTGTAGGACACAAAGCTGATACCGAATCTTTTGTTTTCTCACTCACTGGATGGACCCTGCTGGTTCTTGAGGTTCCTCCACCAGGGATGAGGAGCAAGCCCATGATTTCATTCTCTGATAATGAAGGCTCAGTAATGAACTCTTTCTCCTGGCAAGCTGGAAAGTTGGTGTGTCATGTGAAATACCTCTCTTCCACTTCTCCCTAATTCAGGCTGAATTTCAGTCAGTGGCCTCTGGATCCCACAGCTGCTCTCTTAAGGTAGACCTTTTGTGAGCTCCCATCTCCCAAGCTCCATCAGCTGTAGAACAGAGGTGGCAACCAAAGCTGTCCATAAAATATGCTCTTCCCCAAAGGGTGAGCCGTGTTTTTCCAGGTTTGCCTGCTATCCTTTTACTAGTTTCCATGAAAACAAATCACAGTTTTCATAAACATAAACTACCATCTGGCCCTGGAACGTTGGTGGGTGTTTTTATCTGCTGTCGATGGGATTTGCAAACTGTTGGGAAAATCCTAGTGAGGTGAGAAGGAGTAGTTTTGGCACAGCTCCATGGAGCTGCTGCTCCAACCCTGATTGCTCTTGTGCTCTAAGGCTGGGTTTGCTGTTGTGGGTTCAGTTGCCTTGACTTGGTTGAGAGCTCCAGAGCATCATTCCAAGAAGGCTTTTTCTCATCCCTTCACCTGAAAAGAATCACTCAAAAGCTCTTCCTTTAATGCTGTTCCGGTGCAAGCTGTGTTCAGTGGTGACTCAGTGTCGGGCGCGAGCCTGGCACCATCTGCCCGTAACCCTGGTGTTCCTATCCGGGAGCACAGCACCAGGACAAAACCAGTGCAGGACTGGGCTGTACAGGTTTCCCATCAGCACTAACCCAGTTTAGTCATCCTAACCCAAGGAAAAGCTCCTCCCTTGTCCCCAGCTTTGCTTAACAAAGCCATTAGCACTCCCATTAAGTATTTAGCTTAGTATGTTACCCTACCTTCGAGTGGGGAAGGGCAAAGGCAGGAGCAGATGGGACAGGGATGATTCAGAGCGTGGTATTACATCCCAGAGTCCGAGCCAGGGAGCTGCTTAAATCAAATCAGGCTTAGTAATGAGAAAGTACATAATTAGATGCTTTAACAACCATGGCTACCCTGTGTGAGGTTTTGCACTATCTCTACAGGTTGTTTTTTTAGAGTGAGGAGAGTCTTGGTTGAATTGTCTGGAAGGGTTTCAGTGTTTGATCTGGGTTGTGGGAGTTGAGGAGACATCTCCAGGATGATGGGAACTGAATGAACAGGTTTGTGCTTGTGGCAGAGAAGAAATATAGAGGGGAGACCTTACCAAAGATGGGAATGCAGACAAAGGCACGCCAGCTTTTTGGGTGCCAGAGAATAAAGGTGGCAAGGGGTCGGCAGAAGTATCGTTGCCTTCAGTTTCTGTGTCCACTCATCAAAGGAATGGCTTGGGAAAGCTTTTGAATGCCCAGAGGGCTCCAGCAAGAGGATTTGGATAGGTCTTTCATCTGTGCTGAGGATTCAGTCTATCCCTGGTGTTCCAAGATGACCCATAGTGAAGGAAGGAAGGGGGCTTGGCTGCACACATTTTATGGAGCTTTTTCAGGTAGGAAATGCTTCCTCATAGGGCATCCATCTGGGATACAGGAGGCCATGTTCAAGACCTTTGCCTGAGAGAGAGCTGGTGTTAATTAAATATGCAGAGGGCCAGAGAGGGAATCAGCAGAGCAAACATGAAAATCCTTTATCTTCTCGGGGAATGTTTGTAAACTGCACGAATTGCATTTATTAGCCCGACATAAGTTCCCTCTCCCTCTCAAAAGAATCAAACATTAAATTAAAACTTCTTGCAAGAGAAATCTCCAGATCTCACAATTCACACAGTTCTGGTTTCCTGGCTGGTTTTCAGTCCCAAAGCAGGATATTGACATACTCAGAAAAGGGTAATTCTGGGGATCTTTAGGTCTTTCTTGGACTCTGGACTTGAACACTGTGTTTAAGACATTCAGAAGGGGGAAGCAATACATTTCTTCATGCTCTTTTTTCCATCCTTCCCATGTTCCTTCATGTGCGTTCTCCCAGTCAGCCACTGTCCTCCTGCCTGAACTACAGAGAATCTGAACATGCTTCTTTTCACCACATCCAGCCTTGGCTGGTCTCTGTGCCCCCCATGCCTGCAGGGATAAGGAGCCAGCACATCTCATTTCCTGCACAATTCCTGTCGGAAGAACTTTCAGTGTGCCCAGCTCAAGGAAGAGACCCTTCCATCAGTCACTGGGGTCCCCGTGATCTGAAGTGTGTTGCACAAATACAAGGCAAGGATAAAGGACTGATCTCATGCTTGCTAAAAAGGATTTTTATGCAAAAACCATCACAAATTGATGCAGGTGAGAGCAAAAAAGAGAAAAAGTATGAATACAAGCCCCTCCTTGGATGTTGCTGCTCTAAGCTGCTGTTTCCTTTTTAGTTCTTTCCCTGCATCTCTGAGACAAACCAGGAGCACTCTTGTATTTAATAATAGGGGAAATTCAAGTGATTTTGATCAATCAGCCTTACCTGGAGTCTCTGGAGGACTGTTGCTCCAGCTCTCCTCCCCTTCCCTGTTACACTCCAAAACTACTCAAGAAGATCACATTTGTAGGCTGGCAATTAATAAATCAATCCCATCATTCAAAAAAGAGGGAAATCGTGTTAGAGTCAGACTATGGGCTTGGCTGCTTAACACTGAAGAAATGTGTGCCAGACTGGATTTTAACCTGCTTGGCATTTTTTAAACAAAGCGTTGTCCATCTACTTCAACTCATCAGGGCTGGAAAGAGAGAAATAAATGTTTTCCTGGGGCCAGCCTAAAAAAGCTCTTCATCTTGGCTCTGGAAAGGAAGAGCTAAAGATCTGATTGTGCCTGAATGGATGAATTTTTTTCCTCCCCTATGAAGTCCATCAAGCTCCCATCTATTGAAATCTATTTAAGCAGCCTCCTCATCTCTGGTGGCCTGTTTGTGGTGGTACCCCCAGATGTTGGGGAAGAAGAAATAAGATGCAACAGGGAGCTGGTGCATGGGGGTTGAAGAATAGAGAAAATGAGAAAGAGAATCTCTTCTACTTTACTCAACATGCAAGGGAAAAAAATTACCTCGTCCCTTTAGTGAAAGCCATTAAAGAGGGAAGGAGAAAGGAAGAGGAGAGTCATTACAAGGCTTTGAATCTGGAGGCCTTTTCAATCTGTTACACTGAATGTAGGTTGTCAGCAAAGATGAAAAGCAGCCACTCTGCTGATAGCGCAGGTACCAGTAAAAACTGCTGTGCTTCTAATGAATCCTGACAAAGCACTTTGGGAGGGGAGGGAGAGAAAAAACCACTGTCTATTGGAGTTTGCCCTGTGGTGTGGCCTTCCTTCATCTAAATCAAGGAAGGGGG
This sequence comes from Corvus cornix cornix, assembly GCF_000738735.6. NCBI lineage: Eukaryota > Metazoa > Chordata > Aves > Passeriformes > Corvidae > Corvus > Corvus cornix. The sequence goes on along the minus strand of NC_046336.1, from coordinate 32,958,754 downwards.
ACCTGATGGTTCCTTCTGGATTTGCAGGACTGTCCCTGGATAAAAGCCCTGATGGGCTCTAGGCCCACTTTGGCATGGAATGACTGCTCCCTTCTTCTTGAACCTGATTTAATTCCAACCATGGAGCTTGAGAGGAGGCAGCCCTGCTCCTCTATGTGTTTAGGAGGAACCTTCTGAACTCCCAGAACAGGTGTTTTGAGGTTTCAGAGTTCCCCAGGTCTTTCCGTGGAGCCTTTCTGAACTCAGCCTCAATGGGGCTGTGGGTTGCTGGATTGGCAGTCAGTGCCAGGTGAAGACGCTGTCATGGGATTATCCCTAAAGCTTTAGGGTCAGGATCTCTGTCCATGATCGCACCTCTTCTTGGAGTCCAAGTGGTGAGTTCATTGTGACAAAAAATTTCCAACTCAGGTGTGAGCTCTTCTACAACCAAGCCATGCCATGGAGGGAGGAGAGAGTGTGTACCTCCCCTGCTGCCTCACATTCCAGCTGGAAGCAGATGTGTTTCCTTTATGGATGGTCCCATAGAGCCTGTCTCCCTGCAGCCAGCTGGGAAAGCAAATATTCTCATTCAGGGCTCAACTGTTGCTGCCAATGCTGCCTTCAGCAAAGGCAACTTTTCCTTTTGTGGAAAGAGGGAAGAAAGAGTAAAGATGGACGAGCAGGGATGACAGCAGTGTGAATTAGCAGTCCATACAGCCCAGAGATGTGTGTAGTAACCTCTTTTATGTCTTATTCTCGCCCAGGGATACCTTTATCTTCGGTAGTATGGAAGGATTTTTAATCACAAAGGATTTTTCTTCACAAAGACAATCTTTGCAGGAGGAGGAAACAATCAGCTTTTATGGGGCTGTTCACTCCTTTATTTATTTGCAAATTCTCTGCAACAGTCAAACTTGAGCAAAGGATAAAAAAGGAAACAAAAAAAAGAAACCATCCAGAAAAGGTGAACAGAAAGATGGGTATTTTTCTTCTTACTGTATCCCACAGAATAAGAAATGGATGTCTTACATATCTATAAATAATAGCCATCTATAACTTACCAGCATTGAGATGTAAATGAGGTGAGTGGGATTTTCATTTTGTTCAGCATGAAAAATGAGTCTCCTGTTCCAGAGAGTTTCAGGACATGCCTTTGAAGCTGGAGCCAGGCCCTTCGCTGGAGCAGGGAGCAGTAAGGCAGGCAGGTGACCTCCAGCTGAGCCCCCTCCTGCCACATGAGCATCCCCTCCTGTGGAGTCTCCAGCAGCATGGCCAGGCTTCCCACTGCTAAAAGACTGGAGTGGGAAGAGGAAGAGTTCGTATGCTGCTGAAAAAGGGATATCTATTATTCTGCTTGAAGCCTGGGAAAGAGGGCAGTCTCGATCGCCTTCCCTCTGAATTGTCCATCCATATGGCAGATGGGGAGAGAGGCAAGTGGGCTCTTCAAGCACTGAGACGTTTTTCCTCTTGATATGACAAGTATCTGACAGCACTTCGTATCCATCCTTGTCTCCAATTTTCCATCAAAAAGTTAGTATACAAAGGGCTCTTGACGCAACTCCTCGTTCTCCATGAGTGTTTGAAGCCCTGGCATACCAATTTCTCAAGCTCCTTATTAATGATTCCAAGGGAGATCCTATTAAAGTGCTGCTGTCAATTTGGGTAGGACCAGCCTCTCTTCATCTGTCAAGGAGTCTCCTCTTGATTCCAACTGCCTTAAAACAATAAGACAAAAAAAAGACAAACAACAGCTCACATTCACAGCATTTGCTGGGAAAACACAGATTCTGATTGTTGTTACTTAATTTTATGGAAGTTGCTGTTCATGCAAGGTTAAACCACATAGTTCAGAATCAGGAAACCAGGATCACAAAGGTGCAGATCAATCATAGTTTGGCCCTTCTGAGAGCTCTTGCCAGGAGATGGAGGAAAACACCTATAATAAATGAGATTCCCCTAGTGCTGTCACATCCCTCCTTTTTGCAAGAGGTTTTTGTTCACAACAGTATGACTGGAAACATATTTTTGGAAAAAAATCATGTCACACTATTGGAAAGCTGCTGTTCCTGAAGAGCTCTGTGGTCTCCAGTCCTGATTTCTTACATACATATAAATGGTCTTTCACAGATTCTTGGAATGATTTGGGTTGGAAGGGACTCTAAAGATCATCTTGTTCCAGGTGTGCCAGGGGCAGGGCCACCTTCTTTCACTTACTAAAACACAGAAAAGCCATTAGATCTTACAGCTCAGACTGTGATTAATCATCTTACAAACAACATATGGACACAGAGAAAAGTAATAGTTCCTGAAGCGCGTGGGATGTGTTCAAGTAGTGAACAAACTGGGATAATCTGGGAAAACATCTGTTGGTTTCTGCATGCTCAGCAGGAGGCAGGGCTGCCATGTGCATTCTTAGCCCTAAAACCTGGCCTTGCCCATAAACCACAGGTTTAGGACTGGATAGAGAAATGCTCTAATCTTGGTGCTTCATGAACACGGAGCATGGAGATTCATCCCTCTGCTCCTCAGCAGTGGAAAAGGGAATAACAGCATTTCTTTCTCATTGCTGCCTCTCCCTGCTTTGCCTTCCCAAGCTACTGACCTTTCCTTGGAGAAGTCCTTCTCTGATGCATGTGGTTTGTTCACCATCCAGGCTACTGACTTTTTTTTTTTCCTATCCAATATCTAAGTGCTGCTGTAGTAAACGGTCATTATAAAGCTATAAATAGCTCACAGCACTCCAATTAGGAAGCTGCACTTAATTGCATGGGGGAAAACAAGAGCTGCTGCTGCAGTCCTTCATGAAGAGACCCTTGAACTCAGCAGAAGGCATTCTCAGGTCACTCTAGCGGCTGGAGAGAGTGGAATTAGATGGGGGTTTTATTCCTGCTGGGTCAAGGGTGTGAGTAGAGAGAGAGAGAGACCTCTTAGAAGACAGAAATAGGTGGTGATGGTGGGAGAGTGGGAGACAGAGACAGTGCTTTTGGAGCTCTGACAGCCGAGTCTGATATCAGAGGTGCCATTTGGGCTGTGGATGAGCAGCTTCACCCCTTTTTCCTTGCTGCTGGCATCACTCTGAGTGAAAGAAGCACGGCCCATGGCTTACCTTTCCCTCCAGCTATTTCACACTTGGGTCATCCAAGTGCTCTGCAGCTTTCAGAGGGTCTGGAGAGAAACCAAGGGGTGAACTTGGAGGACAAAGTGATGGCAGAGCAGCCCCGCTTGCCCCCAGAACGTTGCTGAAGTCATTGATGCTGCTGGGATCTACTAAAGGATGCAGGAATCCATACATGATTACAGCCCTGGGTGGACCAGCAACCTAGGGAGCTTTATCTGCCAGCTTCTGCAAGAGTGTCTCAAAAATCAGAGTACAAAAATTGCATTGGGAAGAGTACTTGAGAGTGTCCTTTTCACTCTGCTCGACTGATGGTGGCCTTGCTTTCCAATGCCTTTGGAGCAATTTGCATGGCATTACCCACAATGCCTGCAGCTGTAATGCTATTACAGCTTGGCAGCCTCTCTAACCTAATGATGACAAACACTGCAGTATTCCTTACCTGCTCTTTGCCAAAAAAACCCCAATAATTATTTGGGGGAGGAAAAAAAAAGTGATTTGTCTGCTCTTTTTTTCCTCTTTTTTCCATGCTTTTTTTCTTACCTTAAAATGGCTCTGGAGGAAGGAACAGGGAGAATGGGAAGTTTAGGAAAGAGCTGACCTTGATGCCAACTACCTGCCTACTAGTGTGAAGAACAAACTGCTAAAGCACAGCCCATGTCCTGCACCTTCCCCAGCTGTTCTCCTGCCTCCTACTTCTCCCACATTTTTTCCTGATTCATTTATTACAAAGTAGTATTTCCTTTCATTCACTTTCAGCTTCGGGGCAGGGACCTGTATTTGGGAGTAATGCTTCCAGGTGATGGTTTCAGTGCTGTCCTCTTCTAGGTCTATGTTGCTCTCTGGGCTTTCATGCTCATCTTTTGACAGAAAATACATATGTGAGTGGTAAAATGGGATATTCTGTGCCTTCAACATAATTTATGCTTTTCTGGCAATGGTAAGTTGGTGTTTGAACCTAAGATTTTGCCTGCTAGCTGTATATTCCCTCGAAAAACACCTGTAAAAGGGTAGTTGCAGACCTGAGTTTTGCAATGTCGTGTTTGGTGGGTGCCTGCCTCCAGCAGAACCCTGGGATTTGGTCCTGGGCAGGGTGGAAAGGACAGCTTCTGGAAAGCCAGGGAGACGCTTTGGCAGGGTGGCAATGTGGCATTTTGTCGTTGTTCCCTGGCAGAAACCTAGCTTTTCATTATCTTATTAAAGCAAACAGAGCTGGGAAAATAAGCTCTGTTTGCCCACAGAGCAGAATTGACTCCTGGCACATGGCCACTGCTGCTCCAGCCCAGGTGATGGGTAACCCCAGGCGATGGGGATGTCCCAGGGGTGGGGCCAGGTGTCCCAGGGATTAACAGAGCTGAGTGAAGGACTTCATGATGAGGCTGGCACGTGGCTTTTTCCAGCCTGGAAAAGCTTTCTCCTAGGGAAGCAGGGGTTGGCACTGGCAGTGTGCCGAGCTGGCCCGTCAGCTGTGTCTCTCCACACAGAAAATGGGAAGAATAAAGCTTGTAAAACACCCGTAATAGCTCCGGGTTTGGCTCCTGCAGAAAGCCTTGCTGCTTCCCCCTCTTCAGCCCACTTCCTTTTCAAACATCCCATGGGCTCCTGAGGGACAGCAGGGAATACATGCCTGGGATGGGGTTTGCAGCAGCCAAGCATCCACACCCCAATCCTTTACTTTGGGCTCTCTGAGTTGAGGCAGAGCAAGAGTTTAGAAGCCGTGTGAAAATAAAGTCACAGCAGTGCATTGGGAGCTCACTGAGGTGTAGGAGAGGTAACCAGCTTCCCTTGTGAAGCTGCCCCTCCCTTCTCCTCCCACTCCCTGGCTTATTAATTAACTTCTGTTAATTAAGCCTTAGCTCTCATTGCTAGAAGGTATCAGTGTGTTCGGGAGCTTAGCAGGATTAAATATTATTAGATATTTTTGGATAAAAGGAATGCTTCTGTGCTCAGAGCTTAATTTTTGGTCGCTGGTCCATAAACTGGAGCTGGAAAAGTGAGGGAGAAAGTATTTAGTTGTGTAGTTGTGCCCAAAGCAATGAGTTTGGAGAGAGAAAAAAAAAAAAGCTGTTTTCAGTAGCAGCACTCTCCTTAAACCCTCACTGTGAGCGGCCTTTGGAAAACAGAGAGCAGCTGGTGGCACAGGAGATGTTGCAGCGCAAACGCAGGTGCTTTGTTTGGCTGAGATCAGCTGAAGTTTGCCTGGTTTGTGACCCCTTTCCCACGTGTACTCAGCGCTGAGCCTTGTGGTGCCACCCTATGCCCTGGGAGCACATCTGGCCTGGAGCGTGAGGGGGATGTTTTCATCCCTCTGCCTCTTTGTATGAGGATCCTATAGCAATCCTATAGCGCAGCCAGGGCAGCAGGAGCGTGCCAGCTTATAAAGTGAGCAAACATAATACTTACATCAGTAAGACTGCCCGTATTTGACTAGAAGCTAAACAATTTAAAGGGAAGATTGATTTGTTACGTTAAAGGGTAAACCAGGTCAGAGTTATGAAAAGAAGCTTTAAATACCATTCACAAAAGCAACATCCCAAATCCCTGCACTGCTCTTTCAGAGCTGGAAATGTCACAAAGAGGTAATTCAGGCGGTGGAGGAGCCGCCATGTGAAAGTGGCTGGGATGATGTCCACTTTATCCAGTTCAATACAGCTGGATTGCGAGCTGGGATTGGAATATTCATGCTGTTTCCAGGTTGTTGGTTGATTTATTATTTATTTTAACACAGGGATAGAAAGCTGAGATGTCCCATAAAATAAGTCAGATGCAGAGGCAACTTGTATAGATAACAATGCAGCAACCTAAAATTGTTACAAAGAGCTTATAACAGTAAACAAAGCAAGCGTGAGAGAAATCCAAATGCTTCCCTTCCCCCACTCCAGTCAAACTTTTAATTGCCGGCAATTCAAAGCAGCTGCATTTTCTGCTGGAAAAGTGCTCCGTTGCATTTTTTATAGCAGTTCCTTTAAACTGTAGCAGCCTCGGGAGCAGGATGAGGCCTTTCTCCATGGGTCAGATGGGCTGTGTGTGGAGCAGGGAATTTTGGGGAGGTGTGTGGGGGAAGCCAAAAAGGCTCTGGCTGCCTATTAGGCAGCTCATAATATTTCATGGCAGAAAAAAAAGAGAGTTATTTGGCCCTGAGTCATGCAATGAATGGCCTTCAGCATTGTTTCACCCATTTTCCCATGAGCAGGCTGTGACTTTTTCCTCCCCAAATGAACCATGACAAGCCCCCATCCAAACAGTAATAATAGTAGTAATAATAGTAGTAATAAGAGCAATTATCCCAGCAGCAATATTAATCATAAAACCCTCTTTTTCTCTTTTTAATTCACTGCTCTCAAGAGCACTGAGCCACTGATTGCTGCTGCCTGGGCTGCTGTGCAGGGATCCTCCTGCTCCAGGACCTTGATGTTCCGGAGCTTGTCTGGGGTGCACTGAGACCTCTGGGGCAGAATTTGGGCTTTCCAAGCTGCTGGAGCTCCGTATACTTGGTCGCTTTTGCTTTCAGGGATGTCCAGTGGGCTTGGTTCTGCTGCGTGGACGCCCTCTCCCACTCACCAAATCCCAGCAGCCTTGCCAAGAGGGAATTAAATCATCCTCTGATACCACTAAAGTCATCCCTAGCCCCAGGTGCTGCTCTGGGGCACTGTCCTATGTGTTCCCAAAGCTATCTGGGTGCAGAGGCATGGTGAGACACTCATGGAGGGATGATGAAGCTCATCCAACTGGAAAGGGCAACTGGGAGAGCAGTGTCCTGGATTGATACTCTGCTGCTTGGGAGCTTTTTCCATTTATTCTCTTTTTCCCCTTTGTTCTCCCAAAAGCAGCTTCTCTGGAAAAAATGTCTTTAGAGGCCTGATGGCGTTTCTCCATGCCAGCAGAGTCAGGAAGCTGTGTCAGGGCTGCAGCAGGAGGTGACGCTGATCCATGGCTGGCATATGGAAGGGTTCCTAAGCAAGCCAAGGAAATGCAGCCCCCATCCCAATGCTATTCTGGGTGCTTAACACCACAGCAATTCATCACTTTGTAAATATCTTCTGGTTTATTACATATTTGTCAGAAATTGCATAACTTATAATCCAATTAAACAATAATTACATTGTAATGGCTTTGTAATTATGTCATTAATGAACTTTTATTGCCCTGTAAATTAAGTGTGGTATTGATATGGAATTGGGAACAGACTGGCTCTGGTGGTGGCAGGAGACGGATGGGGAGCCCCAAAAGCTGTTGGGGGAATCACCAAGGTCTGTGGTCACATAGCTGGCCTTAGCAAGAGGAAGCTTTGTCCAAGTTGTGAGCATCCTGTTCCTCCTGGGGAGGCCTCTCTTTCCATGGAAGACAAGGGTCCTGGTGGCCAGAGGTTCCTGGGGTCCAGATCTGTGGTGTTGACATGGAGCTGGTGACTCATGAAAGGAGTGGGAAGCTGGTTCTGTGTGGGGAGAGCTTCTGCACACAGACACATTGATGTTCATCCATATCAAGCACCTAATTCACCCACAATTTGCAGGTGCTCAAGAGGTGGGACATGTGGCCAATGTCCTCCAAAATGCTCTGATGCCTATCATGCCTTCTAGGAGGAGGATCTGCGGCTCACCACTGGGAAATCCTCCTCCTGAAGAGGGTTCCTTAGCTGAGGGTGGCACTTCAGACAGCCTGCTGTGGTTGGCAAGGCCATGTGCTCCTGCCAGCTTGCTTGCCATGGGTAAGTCATGCTGGGGTAGTGCTCCTTCCCCAGTTAGTAGGGAAAGAGGAGCCCTGGGAAAGGCTGGACTCGCAGCTGCTTTGTGCACCCAGCTTCCGCCTTCTTTCTTTCAGGAGAGACATGTTTGTGCTGTGGTTTGACTGTGGGTACCCCTCTGCCTGTCACCACGGCCCCCCCCCCCCGCCCCCCCCCATCCCAATCCTTACACGCCATTTTAGCTCAGCTGGAGACAGAGACTGTGACTCCTGGGCAAGCTCCTGCCTGCCTGGCACAAAGGGCTGCGAGTGGCAGAGGTTTGCTTTGGGAGCAGCCTTCCAGGAAGGATGGGCAACCAGAATCCTATCTGGGCCATCTACCACAGGATTTCAGGTGGAGCAGGGAGGAAAATCCTGTCTCTGCTCCTCAGCCCTGTTTATGGCTTGGGATTTGGTGACTGGATGTGAGTGAGTGCGTTAGTGCAGCCTGGGACAACCAGCGATGGTTTTTATGGGATGAGTGGCTTTTCCCTATTTCAAGTAGGGAACCAACAAGTCGAATCCTGGTGACATTGGTAGCCAAACTGAGGTGCCAAACTCTGACCAAACACAGCTACTTCATTTTTGGGGGGATTCTGTGCATCTGTGCTGATGCTTCTTGACACCTTAGAGGTGTCAAGGGTAACATTTACAGCCTAAACCTTCCAGATTTTGGGAACTAAATCTCCAGGTCTCGCAGGGTTTGCCTCTCCTGCTCCTGAACACACAGCAAGCAAGTCTGATGAAAGGTTGGAATTTATTGCTGAGGCTTTAGAAACATGTTCCTTACACCAGGCATGCTTGGAAACTCGAAAATCAGCCCGGCTGCTTGCAGAACCAGTGGAGTGATGCAAATACGGAAATGTAACAAAAATAATTATCCTTTTGATCTGGCCTAATCTCTAAATCTCCTTCCCATCTTCTGAACCTTGTTGAACAACCTGTCTGCTCCTTCCCGGGTTTCTGCCTCACCAGCATCCTCCTGCTTTGCCATGTGTCTGCTCTGAACTCTGCAATCGCCCAGGATGCACAAGGAGCCAGGATTTGGCCGTGTCTTGTCCTGGTTTTTTTGTGCTGCTTTTTAATGAAATTTATACAGGCATATTCGTCTCATAAAAACCACAGTTTACATGTGCAAAAGAACCATCTTATTCAAGGAAAACAACTCTGGGACTCAGCTCCCCTCTAGATAGAGCAGGCAAGCCACAGCTGCTGCCGGTGGGCTTCTGATTGGGATAAAACTATTATGGAGACCTGCCACCTTGTGGGAGCTGGGAGATGTGGCAGGACCTCCCCCTCCAGCCCCTCACCTTCTGAGCAGGCAGGGTTAGGGGCATCTTCAGGCTGGATTTTGGGTTGTGCACCTCTGTGGAGGCAAAGCACGAGCTGGAGGGTGGGGATGGGCAGTGCTGTGTTTGGCCTTGATTTAGACTGGGTCCCTCTGGATGCTTCTGTTCCCAAAAAGGGGCAGAATAGTTTTAGCCACCAAAAGAATGGTTAAAACCCATCCTCCCTTAGAAAAACAAAGGAGGAGGAGAAAGAAAGAAGCGAAGAGAGTTGGTAGGAGGTGAGCTGTGGGGATGGGTGATGGGAGTGCCATCCATCATGTTCACTTTCTCCCGATGGGAATTTCCACTCTCCTTCTCCAGCCAGCATTCCAGTTCTGTGACTGCCTCAGTGAGTGCTTCTCCAGTGCCCCATCCCCTCGTCCTGGGTCAATGGTCCATCTTCTCTTGCTCCGCCGTGCTCCGTAGGGCTGTCATGGGGAAGGTGAAGAGCATTTGTAGGAGTAAAAACTGACGTTTGTGGTAGCTTGGTTTTTCTCCTAGAGAGTTTCTGATCCTGGAAGAAAGATGGATGTAGTGAGGCATGGAAAGCACTCCCTAGTACTGCTCAGAGGCTTCCCTATTTCTGCTCCCCTATCCTTTATTGAATTTCCATTTTCTTTTTAATTGGGGAAGTTAGTTTTTCTCTCACCTGGATGTCCATCTTTCCATGCCCAGCCAGCTTGTGCTCTCACAGCATCCCACTTTCCTGCAGTGATGGAATAGGATGTTGTTACAGGCACCTCTGACTTCAGGTGGGCACGAGGCAGGAGGAGGATCATTCTCCTCTGGCAGAATGATCTGGTGTGTGAGCAGCTCTAGTGACTGAGAGATGCAGGGAAAAAATAAAATTAATTAAGTGATTTCCATAAATAGCTCTGAGCTGTTAAATGAAATACTATTCATGGCTGGTTGTGAAACATCCAAGGGGTTTATTTAGTGCCTGGGTTTTTCCATCTGTCCAGCTTGGCTGGCAGATGTATCGCATTGTTTTGCTCCCTGCACCTCATCCTGGTGGCTGAAGGCTGTGCCCATGGCAGCTTTGGGAGAGGGGAAGGTGTTTATTGTCCAGCAGAACTGTGCCTGCAGATATGCATTCATGCCTGGCTCCCGGGGCAGGATGAAAGTGATGAGGAGGAAAGCCTCATGATACAGTATTTTGGTGCCAGGAGCAGTCTGAGAGCACCTGGCACTGCCCTGCTCCTAATCAGAGCTGACAGGGCTGAGGAAAGGGAGAGGAGCAAGGGAAGACATTGGGAAAGCAAAGTGATGGTTCTTCCTCGATGAGTCCTCTGGTACCACAATCCTTGGATGGGCACAGCACGGTGGCAGCTCCTCACCCTGTGAAGGGCCACCCAGGGGGGTCGGTGCCACCCAGGGCTGTGACTTGGGCACTGTGAGCAAGTGGGGCCTTACTCAGAGGAATAAAATAAAGCCCCCTCCTGAGTGGAAGTCTTCAAGGAAGTCTTCAAGAGAGGAAGTCTTCAAGGAAATCTCATTTCCTTAAAGGAAGTATGTTATTTCCTAAATGGCTGCAGGAGGAAAACCCCAGAGGGGGCCAGGCAGGACCCAGCCATGGACACTGGGTGCACTGGGTGTCCCAGTGTTCCTGTGTAAGTGGTGTCCCTCTGGAAGGACCCATGGAATGTGATTGTTACCATTTATTTAAACTTTTTAAACTGGCAAGCCAGAACTTGAACTTCATCCCAGTGAAAACTTGAGTCACAAAAATCCACTGGTTAACTGGGAATTCATCAGACACTGAATCCTTGAAGTTTTTTGAGGTTTTTTTGGATTAGATTACTGACACCTCCCAGCTTCCCTGAGGCCGAGCAGGCAGTTCCAGTGAACCCAAGCATCTTGATCCCCCCTGTGCCAGCTAAAACATTCCAGGATGCCCTGGGTCACACTAAAACATTTTCCTGGGTTGTGCCACATGTACTTGTACTTTTGAGGGAGGGGGAGGCAGGAGGAAGGAAGAATAATTATTCACCAAAGATACTTTGCTTGTTTATTTTAACAACTGGAGTTTAGCTTGAATTATTTATGCTGAAGCTTCATAGTGTACTAGGAAATGCACTGCAACATATGTAATCCAAAGAGTGAAGCCTGAGAAATGTGAAACCATGCTCCAGCCCTATTAAACCTGAGTTTACGTGGGAAATGGAGGACCTTTTTTTTTTTTTTTGCTTTCCAGCAAATTAATAATGTGTGCCGATTAGCACAAAAGAGATTAGAAAGCTTCCTCTCCATGTCCTTTATTTTGTCAATAGAAAGTTGATTAACAGCTCTCTGCCTTCTGATACCCAGTTATAAGACAACACTCTGGACCTTAATCTTAAATTATGAGTTTGTTTGTTTTCTTTAATTTTAGATATGAGCTGGCCAGGAGGAGTTTTCAAAGTTTGGATTTACTCACACTTTCCATACACTCCACTTTCCCACACTTTCAGGGTGATGCTGCATGGGGTAGAGCACTGGGGCTCACTCTTCCAGCCTGAAATTGACCTATTTTACCCCTCAAAAGCACCAAAAAGTTATTAAAATCATATGTGAAAAAATTGGGATGTTCTAAAGATATGCAGGAGTGATAAGAACCAAAAATACAGTGTGGCTTTTGAGACAGAGAGGCTCTAAAGCATTTTTAATAACAGGATAAAGCTTTGTAGAATAAGAACTTCACCCTTTCACAGTCCCATGGACCCAAAGAGATATGACTACAGAGAGTCCAGCCCCAAGGTATAAATCCCTGGAGTGAGGTAATGGTTTGCTGAGCTTAGGATGAGGATGTGTCCAGTCCTGTAGTATTGTGGTGCTAGATGCAAATTAAAAATAAAATGAGGGCTACATGTCTTGGAAGCTTTGGCACCCCGGAATATGTTCTGCCCCTCAAAAGAGACACACTGCTAGAGTGCTTGAAAAAAATGACATTATACCATGGTCCTTTGCTCGTACCTTCAGCTAAGGCCTCTTCTTCTCAAATCCCTGAGTGGTTTGTTTTCCCAAATTTGCCTTTACTTTCCCTTAATTAGCGCTCTCTCTCCATTAAAGCCCTGGCAGAGCTGCAGGCCCCATCCAGATCAAATCTGGTCCTGTCCCTCTCCCCAAGGGGAGTGTCTGGGCCATCAGGTTTTACACCTGGGCATCAGCAAACCTGCCCAATGTGCCCACATGCCGAGTCCGGGGGCCATCCAAATTCCCCTTCGAGTTCTTCCCTAAAGGAGACAAGCCAAAGTCCTTCTTCTAGCTCCCCCTCCCGAGTCTCAGCCCTCCCTTTCCAGCCCAGCATCCCAACTGCCGTCCATGGAGAAACCACAAAGAAGAGAGGCTTTTGCCCAAAGTCGCTGCTCAAATTAAGAACGAGCCGGGAGCTCCCGGCCTTTGATCTCGTGCGGTGAAAATAACTCATCTGGCTGACAGCAGCTTTGCCCTCCCCTCGCCTGCCCCCACCCCGCTTAATTAAAGGGAACAAAGAAAGAGTTGCTAATTAAAAGGAACAAGGGAAGGAGGGAGGGGGGAGAGCACGTGGGAGGGAGGGAATGGGCGGCAGACCAGCATGGGGCGGGTACCGGGACAGTGGGACTGGGAAGGAACCGAAAGCAAAGCTTTGTTGCTCATGTCCTGGTGCAGGCTGACCTGTGCTGTTGGATCTGGAAAAGGGGCGCTGCTCAAGCACCCCAAACCTCCAGCAAATTCAATCCAGGGGCAAGGGACAGCCAAACAAGCTGTCTCAGGGCTCATGTTGCAGGACCTGCTGTGTCATGATGCTGTTTAATCACAAAGCTGCCTTCTCTTCACTCTTCAGCTGCTCTTTCCAGGATGCAGGAAAAGGTGGCACATCATTTTGGCTGGGTGCCCACTGCTCATGTCTCTGGTGCCTGTCCCCCTGCTTGTCCATAAAGTGCGGGTGGTTGTGAAAGAGGGACTGTGAAGTGCAGTTATGGAGTAAATTTGGAGACAAATGAGTGGCGGTACTGATGTGTGAAATATTTGGATCTGGAAAGGTCTTCTGTGACTTTCAGAGAGGAAAAAAACATATAGCCTGTAGGTTCAAAAACCCCTTCTAGCTGCAGTAACTTCTCCTGGTTTTACCTCATGTGCTTGTTCCCAGTGACTGTGCAGAATCTCTTCCTTCCCAAAGAAGAATGACATGCACCAGCAAGGCTTTCCAAGAGTGCTCAAATGCAGGACAGCCATTCCTGCAAAGCTTCAGGTTGTAGACACCATGCATGGAAAGGAGGGATGCTCTTCAGAGGGGTATGTGGCACAGACCTGCCTGGCTGCTCCCTGTGTGGCACAATCCATCTCTAATGATGGCTCCTGCTGGAGCTCATCTTCACCCCTAAAAAATCCATAAGGACTTTTAAACGTTCAATAGAACTAAATTTTAGTCATAGTTTCTCTGGGCAGCTGTCACTTTTTAGCCTTCCTGCTGCTTTACAGTGCAGTGCTTCTAATCCACTAACACATGTCCTGGTGGGAAGAGACCCCACGTTTCATGCGCTGTCCCTCTTTGGCAGGTTTCCACTGGGCAGATCTCCTTCCCTGGCACTACCTGGGCTCTGTCTCCCCCAACTTTGGGGTTGCAGGCAGGATGCATTGCCTGGGGAAGGCAGCAAGGCTGGCAGTGCTATTTCAGACCCCGCATCTCTCCCTGCTGCCAAGAGAGGCTAGCTCTCCTATGAATGGTCTGCTGATTTGGGAATCAGGCAGGTCAAAGGAGCACCTCACCTTGGAATGTGTCTCCAGCCAAGGCCAAGTGAGGATGCTCAAGGAAAAGGTAGGAAACAAAGGATGGGTTTAGATCTGCTCATACATAACGTGCCAGCAACTCGCAGTCCCTAGCAGAGGTCCATGTGCATCCTCCCATCCTATCCCTGCTGCATGTGTTCCCATGAAGAGCATGTCCTGTGCAGGGCCAGGAGCTGGACTCGATGATCCTTTTATGTCCCTTCCAACTCAGGATATTCCATAATTCTGTGTTCCCCTTCCAACTGACGCTGGAGGGCCCTTTCAGAAGTACAAATCAAAGCTGTTTCCATCTTCACCTCCAAGCTGTCCCTGTGCCTGGTTTTGTGCATAATTCATGCCTTCAAGCAGATGTGCCCTGCCCCTCCATAGATGATGCCCAGCTCCCACTGAAGTTGTTCCTATCTCTACTGCCATGTGTCTGAATCCAACTACCTTGCAGGCCAGTGGCATTTTTGGAGGGAGACCCTTGAGCAATTCTGCATCCTCTCTGGGAAAGTCTCAACTTTTTTGGGGTACTTTTGTGTTTTTGTTATGCTGGTGATGATTTTTCTCCTTGTTTTCTTCCCTGTGAGTTGTCCTTCATCTACTGGCAACCTGATGTTGTGCTGACAGACAATCTGACCTGACATCAGTGGGGTCGAAAAAGTGTTAAAAAAGCCCCAAAAACCAAACCCGAAGTTTAACAATAAAATAAACAGTCAAGGCTGACAGAAGGAGAGGAGAGAATCAGAAGGGTTGCTCAGGGAACTGAGCAGCTGGCAGCAAGCAGAGGGGTGAAAAATCAACGCAGGATGGAGAGAGGGCAAAAATCTTGTGAAAGCCAAGGAGAAAAGGAGGACACAGGGAGTTGTAGGGGAGCAGGAAGAGTCTGTGAGGGTCTCGGGGGAGATTTCCTCAGTGTAGCTCCACTCCATCTACATGTGCCAGGAGTAGCAGGGGTCCCACTGTAGCTCACCACTACTCAAATTATCCTGGGCTCCAGGGAAAACACCACTCCACATACTGTTTGGAAAAATGCATTGTGTTTCACCTGTCTTGACATTACAAATAGAGGAGTGACAGGAGACAAGGGAAACATCAACTTCCATCCAGGAGCCATGGAGGAGAATGGCAGGAAGCGTGGGGGGACAGCCCATATCCCTGCCTCCTTATCTGTCATTAACCTAGGTCCTAATGAAGTGCAACCAGACAGCTTTCTTCTCCTGATGGAAAGCTCACAAGGAGCACTATTGGCTAATGAGGATATTACAGGCTGACCTCTCTCTTGTCATCCTCCTATCGTTTTAATATCAGGCTAATTTCACTATAATGTATATGAATTGGCACCTTTCTGCCTGCAAATTCCTCTGACTGTGAAAAATATTTTTGTTCTTCTGAAATAGTACTTCCCACCCAAACAAAACTGTTTCCTTGGATTTGGAAGAGAGGTAGAGAAAAGGGGAGTCTCTCTGCTGCAAACCAGAAACAAGACCCAGAAAAGGCTGAGCAGGAGGAAAAAACACATTTCATTATTCAGTGAGCAAATCCGTCTCGTCTATTCCCTCACTGGGCAAGTGCCATTCCCTCTTTGTTCAGTGTGATGGCAAGGCAGGATGAAAGGAGGCTAAATATGGCAAATGATGTGACGAAAAAGCAGGGGCAAGCATCATCAAGTGTCTGGCCCTTCAGATTAAAGAAGCCAAAAGCCCTTCTTTTTGTATAAATGTCTTTGCTCGTTTTCCTCCTGGGGTGAATTTGGCAATTCCTTTGTTTCCATCTGGTGAGCAGCCACAATCCAAGCCCTTGTTGTCCCACTGTTGTGCTGCAAGGCTGGAAAAGGAAAGGGTAATTGCACGGATCCAGACATTGGCTGCATCCAACTGAGGTAAAAGTTGTGATGGTGTAGAAAGGAGCTGTGAGGAAAACCTCCAGCTCCTCTTTAGGAGGTTGTCAGAGCAAGACTGGGTGGAAAATCCAACATAGGAAACCAACATAGTCTTCTGAGAGCTGTCTAGAAGTGGGACAGCAAATCTGACACAATGGTTGATCCATCACTGCTTTGAGACAGGAAGAGTGATTCAGAAAGGGGTACAACATTGGAGGAGTTTTGTAAATATCTTTCAGAATCTGTGGACCAGGCTGCTGGGGAACCCAGCTGGGATTGTGTGGAGCGTGGGCTGAAAAGTCCAAGGCAAAGCTGTTTTGTTGGTGCACCCACGTGTCCGTAGAAGTGCAGGTGGGGAAGGAAGCCCAGCCTTGAGGAGCAAAGATTGGCTTGGCCATGGATCTTATTCCATAGGCAATGTGGACACACCTGACATCTGCCAATGGGCCGAACACAGGTGCAGCTGGTGACAGCTAGGACAGCTCAGGCAGGACTTTGGGATCAATGATTTTCTGCTGTGAGAAATATTTTCCACCCCCAAGCATGCAATTCTAAGGTAATGCTTCCTTTTAACAAGGAAAAAAACAGGTTTCTGCAGCCTTGGATGTTCTTCATTTTTCTCATTACTGGTGCCCTAATCATGTCCCCAGAAGGAAAAAGCAAGATCCTTTTACACCTGACTAATTCTGCTGCTGTTACTCAGTGCTGCTTTCACACCACTTCCCAAGCCTGCCAAGATACCCTTGAACCTGTTTAGAAAAGGTTAGGACGCTAATTAAGAAAAGCTATTTCCCCCACCCCAAACCTGAGGGAGAAATGTAAAAAAGTGTGTGAGCTGGGGTTGGATCTGTTATTACTCTTTCTCCTTTCCCTGTGTTGTGAGACGTGTCCCACTTTTCCCTGGGGAATCCACTGCTCTTGTGGGCCCCATGTGCCAGTGTGGATATGGAACAAGAGGTTAATTTGTAGCCCTGTGATGCACGAGCTTTCCCTTTGCACAAATATTGATCCAAGGCTGTTCAAATATCCATCCTGGCTGGAATAGCAGCAGTGTGATATTGCTGCTAGAGATGCACAAGGACATCAGAGGAGAAGGGAACGAGGAAAGAAAGGAGAGCTAGGTAGAGCTGCAGGTTGGGCCTCTGTGTTCTCACCTTCTTCCCTCCCTTCTCAACTTAAATATCCTTTTATTGACATTTGTCTCACTGGGCTGAGCAATCTTTCAAAGGAGAGGGAAGCAGCAGTGTTGTTCCACCCTGGGCATTCATTAGACGATATCGTTTCACCACTTGAATTGTCTGAGCTGCCTGAGCAGTGTTTAGGAGAAGGTTAAATAGAGCTGTTGAGTTCTGGGCAAATAAATCTCCCTTTGCCAGCTCAAAACAGAGAAATGCTCTCCTGCCTCTTGCCCAGAAGAGCAGTCAGAGCAGCTCCTTTGCTGAAGGAGCATGAGCACGGCTGGTTCTGTCCCTCAGCAGCACAAAACCAGTCAGGCTGAGGAGACGCCGAGGTTTTAACCCACCCCAGTGGGTTTTGAACATGCCCTGCTTTAGGCAAAACGCCTGGTCCCTCCGCCTGGTGGGCACCTCCTCACTCCACGCCAGAGCTCTCTAGAATTCTTTCTCCGTGAATAATGACAAGAACCCTTTATAAGTTAGTTGATTAGTCAGCTCCTCTAATTAGCTAATTACTCCGCTCTGCTTTCACTTGTGCTCTCCCGTTGTTTTCCCAACCTCAGGTTGAAGGAATGAGCGCGCACGTGGTTGCGCCAAGATCTTATCCTGCTTTGAAGGCTTTAAACTTGCATGATTCAGCCGTGTAGGGCTGACACGTGGCCGACCTTACACAACTTCTCTCTTTCAACGCTTTTGTGTTGAGTGCTGTACCTGCCTCCTGTGCCAGGGACCGGGAGTCTCCAGTGCCGGCTTATGCAACCGTTCCCTCCTCCGTCCCCGCTGCCAGCAGCTATTCCCGTTAAACTCCAATCCATCTTCCTGCTCCGTGTGATGTCTTGCTGTTGCCTATGGATCCGGCAGGTTTCCCCCAGGCTGGAGGAGAGGGGATGTGTTGTCTGGAACTAGCGAGGTGTGAAGGCACGATAAGAGTCATGCAGGGTCAGACCAGGCATCCCCCAAACACAAGATCCTGTCTCTGATTCTGGCAAAGGCATGTTCCTGGAAACCTGTGTAAGTACAGGGTCAACAGTAGTGGGGATTCTCTGGAATATTTCCCCAGCCTCCTGTGGTTTGTAGATCAGGGACCTCTTCCCCCACAAGCCATGTGTTTGTACATAACAGCTTCCACACAAAAGCTCTTAGCAAGAAAAATCCAGAATTTTTTAATGAACTCTCCTGAACTCCAGGCAGGCACAGTTCCTCTGTTGAGGAGTCCCATGTCATAGAGACAGGCTGGGTACAAAAATAGCTCATTTTGTTTGTTCTGAACTGGTGGGCTTCCTCTGATGCCCCCAGTCCTTACTCCAGGAGAGATGGAAACAGCTTTTCTTGTAATTCTCAGATCTCTGTCATATCCCTTTTCAAGGCTGAGGAGCCCTTACTTAGCTAACATTCCTTGTTCCTTTGAGCATGTCTTTGCCAGCCTCTGAAGCTGCTATTCCCTGAATCTGTGATAGCTTCCCTTTAACTTTTGGATGGGGAGGAGGGGTACACAACTTCATGGAGAACTCAAGGCTGGAACAGTGCTTTCTGCGTTGTCTTTTGCTCTTCCACTTCTGCAAGTCTTTTCCTTGATCCTCCATGGAAATTTATAAGCATGGTGAAAACCTGAGAGGGTCAAGGAGAGGAGGCTGTTTTGGTCAGGGGGGGCCCAGGAAGGGAGACTGCAGGGGGAAAGTTAATGGATTGTGAAGGAGAGACAGAAGCACTAATGAGAGAGAGAAAAACCAAGGGAAGTGCCAGAAAAAGAAAGCTCTGATAATCTTCAAGTGGACATTTTCATGTGGCTTTGGCTGTTGTCCATGTGGTACATCTTCTGTCCCTTCTGCAGAGATGTGGGAGATGAGCAGGCACTGCAAGTCACACCACAGTAGAGACCTTCCCCTCAATAGGAGCTGCACAGAGGAAGCTGCTTTTATTCTGGCAGCATCTTGGACCCTCTTCTGAGATATTTTGGGGTGACTACAAGTGTAGGTGCCACACAGGGGTTGTTAAGCAGGGACCTTCCTTACCCCAGACTTGGTGTTGGCTTTGAGGGCACTGTTAAGTTGACTTTACTCTTTTGCTGCTGTCACATCGTTCTCATGAAGGGCTCAGTGATGATCCCATCTGTAATCAGGGCCAGGATTCCCCACCTCCTGCTTCTGCCTTCCCCATTTACAGATAGAAATTAAGTCTGTGGTACAGATCCTTAAGCTGGTTAGACACTTGAGACTTGGAAGTCCTTAAGCACATTAGCAGCTGGAGGTCCATTATTATTCATTGAATCTCTCCCGGGCCGATTGGAATCCTCCTTTTAATTGTGTGCATTTCCCTCTGTCCTTTTTATCATGGAAGAAAGAAAGAAAAAGGGTGAGAGACACAGCAATTGTGTTATCTCATTACCCATCCTGGCTCTGGAATGGGACACAGGCTGGAGTCTGCTCTTCCCCTCCAGCAAAAGGAGGGAGAGGTGCCCATTTTACATATTAATGGCAAAATGACATCCCCTCTTCTATCTCCCTTAGCACGCTGCAGTTAATAATTCACATTTCATTAACACATCTTCGTGGCCTTACGGTGTTTCCCTTCTGTGAATGAAGAGATATTGGGAAGGCTTAGAGGACAGGGAATTGGGGCAGGACCAGCTGAAGCAGCTGCTTCAGGCTGGACTTGAAGCAGACGAGCTTTCAGAGTGGGGAGTTTTGGGATCTCCTCTCTATATTTATGTATTAGATGTACTGGGCTTACAAGCTCCTCACCAGCTTGTAAGGAAGTAGAGAAGGTCCCTCCCAGCAGGAGGATGCCTGATAATATCCTGTTGGTCAAGCAGGAATAGGGGAGAAGTGTTGTGGACTATCACAACCTGGCCTGGCTGTAGTGACAGAGGGGAGGGAGCTGGGAACACCAAAGCAGGACATCCCCACACTTGTAGTCAAGCCCTGAACTAATCACACTCTCAGAGCACCAAGCCACTGGTGAGAGTGGCTTTAAAGGGGGTCAAACAAAATACAGAGAACTCAGAGAAGTTGGCCATACAAGTCCTACTGCCAGCTTAAAGAATTTTACATGAGGAAACTTGTCTCTTGAGCTTGGTTTTCCACACACTGAAACATTAATCAGCTTTTGAACCATGTACCGTATGAAATATTCATCTTTTCTCCTTGCGAAAAACAAACCAGAAACCCCAGCTATCTTCAAAGCTGTCTCATGGTGTTCCATGCTCTGTTCCTTTAGGAATTCCTGTGTCAGTTTCACCTAAGTTTATTCTGTGATTGCTCAAGAGCTAAAAATCACTTCAAGAGGGACTCTACTGGTGTGTCTGGGTTTAAGAGAAAAATGGATTTTGGCTTGGAATTTGCTGGCCAGACTCAGGCTGGTTTTGTTTCTCTGCAGGAGAAGAAAGGGGTTTAATGCCATTTTCAAACCTAATTTCATGGAGAGCCAATTCATGCTGTGATCCATTGGCAGGTGATTTCTTGATTAAAATGTTTGAAGAGAAGGCAGCTTAGATCAGCCACCCTTGAAAGGGGAAAATTCTGTCCTGCTTGTCCTTTAAACTGGTGGAAAACCCTTCCCCAGCAGGCATTGATATCTCTCAGGAAAGGTAAGAGCCATGAGACTTGCAGGGATGATCTTCCCCTTCACAGAGATTGGTAAATATATCCTTGGCAAGGCTGCTCCTCTCAAACTTATTAAACTACGTGCACTTGGAAAGGAGCCCTCATAAATAAGCGTAAAACAAAACAAAATAAAAAATCAGATATAAAATGTCCCTTCCATTAGCAGACCTTAAGGCACTTTTAGAAACATTGGATGAATGAAGTCTCTTCCTTGCCCGGTCTGGGGTAAACAAATCCATCCCATCCTTCAGCTCGATCTGCAGTAATGTCATAATCCCACCTTTATTACATCACTGTTGTCATGGAAATAACTGTGATTTCATAAAGTCTCTGTAATGACTTTACCACAAGATCCATTAGGATGGGAAGATGGATTGTGAAGGCTAGAAAAACGCTTTCTTTAAGCAAATGCATACTGGATAATTAGCAAATGCGGCAAAGGCAAGGAATGGAAATTGGATGGGAAAAAATAAATGGATCCATCTTTAACACGGGCTATTTATTAACATTTTATTTGATTTGGTTTCAAATTGCACAAAGGCACTATTATAATATTCCAAATCAGTCTAGAAGTCCCATACTTCAGGGCATAGTCAGCACATGTTGAACAAAAAGCTGAGCCCTGCCCTAACCTTTTCACTCTGAGATTCCTCAGGGTTTGAAAGAAAGGTTTTGGCTTTTCCCTGGTGGCCCAAGGACCCCCTGCTTTACCTTTGCCCGGCTGAATGGAGGAGCAAGTTGGACATATGCTGAAGAGGAAGATCCTGGGGGTTGCCCTGGCCAGGAAGCCTTTTATGTCTCCAAGGTCTTTGGACTTGCCAGAACTATGGAGCCTGGAGTGGGTAATCCCTCCAAGGCTGGAGAGGTGCTTGATGCTGGGATCCTGGGGATCTGGAGGAGGCAGATGGTGGGATTAAACCTTGGATGAGCAGGAGCTGGGATACAAAACGGAGAATAAGCTGCTTTGGCTTACGTCTCATTAAAGGTGTTGAAGGAAGAAGGCTGTGGAAACTCCCTGTGAATGTTCAGAGGTGTGAGAAATGAGACAACTCTTAGTAAAAAAAAATTAAAATAATTTATTGAAAACAGAAAAATTGAAAAATTACAGAAATTAGAAAAATATAAAAATTTGGGATCCTATGGCTCGGTAGATGGTATGCCCCAGGAGCGCAGGGATTTGAGATCTTCTGGCTGAGACAGCACTAGACCTCAGGTAGAGAAAAAGAAAGACCTGCAGTGCTGGGCTGGCTTTTGGCTGGTCCAAAAGTAAAAATTACTAAAGGCTCCTTAAAAGGAATAAGGCTTCTAATGCCCAGCACCGACGTCTACCACAGCTAGCCTGCAGAGACAGAGACCGCCTCTCTGCCTCGTTGTTTTTATAGTGTCTTTGCTCTGCCCCGGTCCGCCCACAGCCCGCCCCTTTGGCTTAAAGTGATTGGTGCTTTCCCTTTGATAGATCATCTCCGTCCACCAATGGCTCATCGTTGTCAGAGGGGTGGTATTAGTTGAGATAAGGGAGCTAAAATGCCTTCATTAAAATTCAGGTTGCCACGGAGCTTGCCTACAGAGTAATGGCTCTGGGGCTAAAAATAGCTGCTGGCTGTTAGAACTGGGGTTTTTGGCCTTGGAACCAAAGTGCAAGTAAAAACACCTAAAAAAAGTATTAAAATACATCCAACACATCTTAAAACACTTGTAAAAGTATACAGTAAACACAGGAAAGATAACTCTTATGGTGTATAGGTGGTTTGAAGTTTGAAAAGGGAGCAAGTTGGTGATTTTTAACTGGGGAATTTTTAACTGGGAAGGGTGCAACTCTCTTAATAAACTGCTTTGAACAATTAAAAACACTGATAATGGAATTTGATTTTTGTACCTGGGCTGATGGGTTAATTTTAAGATTCAATTTAAAAATATTTAACTCAAAATTAATTAATTAAAGCACTTAATGTGCAAAGACCAAGCACAAATAGGGATTTCATGTATGACAGAGGTGTGGCACTGGATGCAATTCCTGGCTGGAATGCCTGTGGGTGCCCCTTGCATTGCACCCTCAAAATACAAGTGGGCAGCTCCTGCCCATTTCCCTGCAAGGAGACACGGGCAGGTGATTAAAAGTTTGATGGAGTATCAGAGCTTCCTGAACAAGAGTCCTGCATCTCTCAGCACTCCACACATCAAAGTGACCTTGCACTAACAGTTAATGCATAGAGGAATTCCCACTCTGGTTTCTTCTCTCTAAGAACCTTCTGATGCAGATGGCTTTTTCCTTATTTCTGCTTCCCTTCGGAACATTGCAATCCCGTATTGAGATGTATTTATTTTTAATTTCTGGAGAAAAATATTGTATTTGTGATAGTGAGGCACACGTTTCTTGCTGAACAGTCTGGCACACTGTGATGGAGGAGGCAGCAAAGTGCTGGCAGTGGAATCCTGCTCTAAACTCTGCAATCCCTTCCCTCCTGTCCCAGTGGCCTTGTGGCACAGCTGGCAGCACCATGTGCAGCCAGCTGCCTGGAGACACTTGAGCTCAGGGAACAGGGAGGAGCAGGGCACCGGAGTTCAGGGAGGAGGTGTGGGAACACCGTGCTTGAGAAATGCGCAGGCACCGCACGGAAATGCTCAGTTGAGGGCTGCTGGCTCAGTGCTGAAACAGCTCTCAGTGAGCAGGGGCTGCTTGTGCTGCCCTTCCCTTCAGAGTTCAGCATCTCTCCAGCTCCTCTTTGCCAGCTCTGCCTGGCATGGGGAGCAGAGATGCTGAAAAGCACTCATGAGCTAATTGAAGTGGTCACATCCTCGCCAGTAGCATTTCCCGCTTAGCCAAATTTCATCTAAAACTAATCTCCTAGTCAAGACAAATCTCTTCTCTGCAATCCTCTTATTATATTTACATACTGGAATCCAGGGATGGTTACTGAATTGGGCCATGGTGAGACTTGTGGGGATGGCTCCTGAAGTCCCTGGCACTGCTGGCTGGAGAGGGTACAAGGCACCAGTGACTCCTGCATTCCCTAAATCCCTGTCTTCCCTGAAGGGGTCTGAGAAATGGAGTAACTGGAGCTTAAAGTAGTTTTGAGCTGATGATCTGACTGTTCCTCCTGGTACATGAAAAATACCAGCTAAGGAAAATCGCCCTGTGGTTGGATTCGACACAGATGCATGATGATCAGTGAACATTATCTTGTTAATCAGATCTTGCCTAACTTTAATTGCCAGTGCTGTTACTGACTGCTGTCAAGCCCATGATGGCGACAGAACATGACTTGGCTTTGAGAAATAACAACTTTTGGTTATTAATTATTGCTGCTGGTCACGTGCAGTCATTAATAATCTCCTGGGATGTCTGGCTGAAGCGGGAGGGAGAAGGTATGAGCCCCTTGTCCTGGCTGGGCTCCAGCTTTGGCTGTGCTGCTTGGCCAGACAAAATTCTTACTTGGCAGTCAGCCATCCATCGTGGAGTGCTACGGTGAGAGCAGCCAGCCTCAGGTTGTGCCAGGGGAGGTTTAGGTTAGATATTGGGAAAAATTTCTTCGTGGAGAGGGTTGTCAAGTCCTAGAACAGGCTGTTCAGGTAGAGTCACCATGCTTGGAGGGATTTAAAAGTAGTGTAGATGTGGCGTTTGGGGACATGGTCAGTGGTGGGCTTGGCAGTGCTTGGGGAATGGTTGTATTTGATGATCTGAGAGGGCTTTCCCAAACGAAACAACTCCTTGTTCCTCCCTTCTTTCTGGCAGGGGGAGGGCAGGGTAATGTGTGGTCTGAAACATCTGTTGCAGTTCATAAAACCAATGTGTTATAGGGGAGAGAAATATTTCTGTCTGCCAAAGGTGTAGTAAAGCAGGTGACCATTGCTGCTGACAGGGGAGGGAAGAGATTGGCATAGCCAAAATGGGAATGACCTCACCCCTTCCCATGTGAATACCTCAGCCCCACCTAAACCAGCTCTTGGACACATCCCAAGTTGCCCTCAGGTGCTTTGCTGGAAAGCAGCAATATCCCAGTGCTGACTCATGGACTGGGGATTGGGAATGCCACATCCTGGCACTCAAACCCCCAGCCCTACTTCCACTTTTCGTTCCTTCTGATACCACTTTGGGACTCACCACCCTGGGCCATGGAGCTTTAGCACAGAAGGATGGTCAAGAAGGTTTTTTCCCAAGCTTTGTATCTGAGTTTGGAAATAGGGCACCAGTGAAGGGGGTAACTTGTATTTTCATTTTTTCAGTTAAAAAAATATTATTTAAAAGAAACCCACATAAATCAACTGAAATCAGAAACAAACCTCTGCATAGAGGGTAAAATGAAGCATTTTGATTCACCTTGAAATAAATTTGTTGTCTTCCAGAGCATTGGTTTTGGGGTGTGATTTTTTGCACCGCTCTGCTAATGAGGTCCTGAGGTCTGAAGAATTGGTACTGTATTGACACCTCACTCCCTTTTTGTGTCTGATCCAAGCTCTGCAGAAGTCAGTGGAAAAGAATGAATTTAACGGGAATCAAAACGAGCCTCTAATTTGTGTTTTGTTTGGGCCTGGCTGAAAGATGTGGGGATCCTTTAGGACGCGTTATGAACAGTGCCATCTTCTTCCTTCCCTGAAGTCTCTTCTTGGGCAGCTCTCAAACAACACCAATTTATTCAGATGGACTGCTCAGGGCTGAAAGTTCTGTCTATTTATTACCAGGATGTTTTCCTCTATAGACATGCTCTGCTTTTGATGAGGTCTGTAAGGAATGCTACCTTTGCCAATGTGGTGATGTTTCATGGAGTAGCCAAGGAGCAGCAGGACAGGATGTGTGGGGCATGCCCAGCCACTGCCCTGGAGGGATGTCTGCTGAGATAAGAGATTTTGCAATCTCCCAGCAGGACTCCCTAGAAAGGCAACTACTTTGGGGTCATGGCGAGGAAAGGTAGACCCACAATCCTTTGGGAGACACTATGCAAATCATTCTGTAACCCATTGGTCTATCCCAGACCCTCTGTAACCCTACTGATCCCCTGTATCCCTATAAAGGCAAGCTCCCTCGGACCCCTCGACAGAGAGAGCCCGTCCCTGGCTTCCCCCTTTGCCAGAGGGAACCCATAATAAAGCTACCTTCGTGCGGAACCAGCCACACGGGCCTTCTCGTCTCTCTCTGGTCTGGTCTGGCCTGGAGGCTGCCCTGCAGAGCTGAGCTGGGATCACGAGCTGATAATCACTAAAGAGCTGACAGCCTCTGCAAGGGCTCCTCTGCCAGCAGCTGAGAGGAAGACACCGGACCTCGGGAAGGCAATTCCTTTCGGGACCATCTCCCTGGACCGGTCATCTCTTCCTGGGTCACGGCCACAGACCCCACCACCAGCTGTAATAACGATGTATGCTGCCTCCTTGGCTGCCTATGCCATCCAGGAGAAGAAATCCTTCCATTGGGAGAGGTGTCCCTGCACCACCAGGTGCGTGTGTTGCTTGTTTAGACACTCACTTATCTTATTAGCAGTAAGAAATGAGCCTTTTGGCAAATCACCAGAGACTGAAGAACTGCTCCCTGCCAGGCCGGAGGCTGAAAAATGTTTTAAACCAAGTCCTGATCTTGAACTTACCCTGCTGTGCTCACTTGGGAGCAGCTTGTGAGACAAACACCTTATTTACCACCTGCAGATGAGTTGCAGAGGTACCCCTTTGGATATCTCCAAAGCGGGATTAGACACGTCCTGGCTTTCTACCTGTGTTTAAATGGACTTGGATCATGCAATTTGCAAAACACCCCTTAGAAAGTAGTAACATATTACTGGCATAGGGAGCAATCGTGTGTCTAAGTGTGTTTTTCTTAGGTACAGTTACCTTCACACTCCTCCGTGTATCCATAAAGGACACCCTGGGTCTCACAGAGTGGGATGGAGAAGGGAGAACATGGACAACTTCTTTTTTTTCCTATAGGATCAAGTTCAGGAAGGTCTGAGTTGTCTTCTTTCCTGACTAAAAGCATCCAGCTGCTGCCACGATATTACTATCAGAGCCTCTGTTCTAGGCAAGGGAAACAACCAATATCCCAGCAACTCCCTTCCCTCTCCCTAAGTTGTAGATGTTGTGTCTGCCCCATCCCTGGAAGTGTTCAAGGCCAAGCTGGATGGGGCTTTGAGGAACTTGGTGTAGTGGAAGGTGGAATTAGATGATTTTTAGAGTCCCTTCCAATCCAAACCATTCTGTGATTCCAAGACACGTAGCTCGGGGTTATCCCTCGCCCGCTGAAGATGTGGTATATTTGTGAATGGACTTGTGTATCAGACTTCAAGGATGATGGGGCTAATTTGCTGTATGTTGCACTTTTATTTTCCCTATCCTTTGGTTTCCCAAGGAGTGTTCCTGCCATGCTGGAGTCCTACATTTGCTGTGAGCAGCCGCAGTCAACCCCGTCTTGCCCCATGCGGTGCCCGCGAATGGAAGGAGCGGATCACGGACATTCTGAGTGCAGCTCCCAGCTTGTGCAGCAAATACACGAGGCAGAGGGTTGGCCTCATGGATCTGAATGTCCACTCCTGACCTAAACCTCAGGCTGGGCTGTGAAACCAGCTGAGACTTGTTCCTATAGCACTTCAGGCTTGGAAATCAAAGTGAGCTCCAGGGAGAACACGGGCAGCGTTTGAAGAGTCAGGAGGAGCTGGTGGATCTGATTAGCCTGACATGCCAGCAGGGGAAAGCGTGGGATCCCTCCATCCCCTCTCCCCATGCCCCTCTCCAGCCCTGGCTCTAATCACAGCTGCCTTGATTTGTGCCGGGAGAAGGGCAAGGAGGAACTGATGGGCTGGATTTTTCCCCTGCCGACTCTCTGCAGAGAGGCGCTGCCACTGTAGGTCTGAGAGATCAAGAGCTTTCCCCAGAGCCAGGCTTTGGAGGCATCGTAGCCCTGAGCAGCTCAATCCTTTCCCTCTTCCCTTTTCTATTTTCATTTCGTCATCATGTTCAGGACTGAGTGGTAACAAGCAAGTCCCCAAATAACCTGGTCTCCAGCAGAAGCCTCACTTTTCCACTGTGAGGAGAACCTGTTTCTAGCATAGTTCATCCCCATGTGTGTCCTGCATGACCCCATAGGAGCTGTGGGCTCTTTGTAGGGGTCTGGGACAAGACCCAAAGCAAAGCAAACATGTCTGAATTCACCCCATGGGGTTCCCAGTCCCACAAACCAAAAGGTTGAAAAATACCTGACTTGGAGTCCCGAGTGCAGTAAAAAGCCTTGGGAATACACAGCCAGTGATTTGTGTGAGGGAGGATTTCACTGAGCAATAAGGATTCAGACAAACTTGCAGAAGTGGAAGTGCAGCTTAATAGCAGAGCTGGGTTCATTTGTCAAGCCTCTTCCTTGCTTCTGTACTTAGGAGAGTGAAACAATAATTGGGAGCAAAGCTTAGGTTAATCTACACTGAGAACATGATATTCAGTAGCTTTATTAAAAGGGGTGGGGAGGGGGGAAGCATGGGGCTGCCTTGGCTCATTTTAATTTTCAGCTTCATCTTTGGTGCTCACAAGTGTTGGAAAATAACCCTGTGCTCCACTGACTGTGTGAGAAAGGAATCTCAGCTGGAGAAGATGGAGCAGTTACTCCCTTTCAGAGCAGCCTGCTAATTGTGAAAGTGCCATTAGACAGCTTGTGGAAGAAGGCTCTTAGGTGTGAAAACTGCTTTTCCCTGTGCAGGCTGGAAAGGTCAATGTGGCATTTACAAAGCCCTGGTGAGCGTCATTGGCGTGAAACTTCCCTCTCTTCCCTTTCCAAATCCAGTTCCCTGCCAAGCTGTCCCTGAGCACTGTCACTTTCCTTCCCTCTGCAAGCCAGGAGAAACCTATCTTCTCCCTCTTGTTTGCTCCCACAGCTGGCTGTTTGTTCCAACATGGATCTTTACTGAACCCAGTGGTGTCTTTCCCATTGGTTTGATCCATATGATCCAGGAGGCTTTGCTGAGTCAGTGTTCACCCAAGAGAGGGAATAAATGCCAGTGTCTTCCGAATCAGGTTGTTTTATTGAAAGAGAAGTGGAAGGGAATATATCAGAAGGGTGAGGAAGGCTGTGGGAGAGGGAGAACATCCCCTCCCCTTCCGCCCAGGTCTGGTCAGGCAGCACTTGCACCAAGCTGATAAAGGACTTCTCAGGTGTTAGGTTGTCCCTTGGACCCCTCAGAGGAATTGTAGAGCCATAACCCACAGCTGTTGTGGCGGGAATCTCCATATATACAAGCACCTGTCAGGCATTTATTCCTTATGTATTTTTACAGCAGCCTTTACAATAGGTAGAGAAAAGCTCCAGCTGCCTCTGGAGACCTTTTAATCACCAAGGGATGCCTTCAGCTAAAAGCCCTATGCCTGAGGTGATAAACACCCAGCCATTGTTGGAGCCTTTTGGCTTGATGAGAGTTGCATGACTCATTCTATCTTTTGTGGAAAGGAGAAAACACAGCTCTCCATCCTCTGTGCCTGCGAAGAAAGCAGTTCTGGAATACAGGTGTGGCAGTGTCTTTCCTGAGTCAAGAAAATCATGGCAAGGAGTTATTTTTCATTTAAAGCACCTCTGGTGGGTACCTGGGTACCATGTTTGCCAGTTGGTGTGAGGGCAGGGCGTGGAGGAAGGCAGGCTGCCTGCAGTGATGTTGAGGGATCAGTTTTCCCTGCTGCACAGTTTGGGAGAATCCTTTTGCTTGTATCAGTACCAAAGGAATGGACAAGGGGCAGTCCACTGAGGATGGATGGTTGTGTTCTAGCAGTGCTGGTTCCCAGCGTGGATAGTGAGAAGGGATAAATTTCTTTGCGGGCTTTCAGAGGAGCCCTTTGCAGGTCTCCAAAACTGAAGCAGACCAAGTTCTACTTCAGCAGACACCCAGACTGCAGGGATTCTGATCTGCCTCCCTAAATAAAGCCCACTATCAGCCAAAACAAGAGAGTTACAGCAGTTTGCTCTAGATAAGTGGCTTAAGAGCCTAAAATTTTGCTTTCAGGGAAATGCAGGTCTCCTTACCAGGTTGCCTGGAAGTATAGAGAACAGAAGTAGGAAGGAGATAAGCAAAGAACTTGGTGCTCTAAAAGCCAAATAACTGTCTCAGAGTTTCACAACTGGAAGATGATGTATGAACATGCAGAGAGATAAGGGAATGGGAGCTCCTGAGATGGTCTCATGCTATTTTAAAGGAGAAACAAACAAACAAACAAAACTGTTTGCTGGAGTCCCATATACACTGTACGAAAAAACATTCAGGTTTTTTGGATCTCTCTTCTGCGATTCCCACTTGCTGAAGAGAGACAAGGGCTTTATGTTAGCGGAAGAGTTGGGCTTAATGTGACCAAGTGAAGTCACCTTAGTAAAGGCCTCCTTCTTGCCCAAGAGGGGCTTCCCATGTGAATTTTATTTCCCATTTTAATTGGAAATTGAGAAGAAATGGGATTCAATTTTCGTTTACCAGCATTACTGCTCCTCACCTGGGTTTACAACTCATGTATTTTAGAACCTAAAACAAGCACTGCCATGCAGATAATGGGTTTGAAGTGTCAAGCAGCTTTGTGCAGGATCTTCTGGAATTCCAGATTGTTAATGGGCTCCAGCAGAATTCAAGTTCAAAGAAAGGGTCCAGCATGAGACTTTAAACAGAAGCTGAAAGCTAGCATCTGGCTTGGAGTATGCAAAGAGCAGGCTGCTGTGAGAGTGTGTTGGACTTGCTCTGTTTTTATTCCCATTTCCAATATTTCTGCTGATGAGCACAGCCTATGCAGGAGATGGGTTGGATGGACTTTGAGTGTGACACTGAGCTGCCACAGTGATGTCCCTTTGCTTGCACATCTGGTGACTGTTACCACCAAGGTGACAGCAGAGAAGGGTCCTGCACTGACCCTTTTCCCTAACATTCCTAGGAAACACAGGCAAGTTTTTCTTGTAAAGCCTCCTCCAGGTTTTTGTTCCTCCACGAGACACAGCCATAGCTCCTGGGAGCTTCCTTGCTCAACTAAGAGCCAGGCTAAATTCAGTGTTCCTGGGAAATGTCTCTTGATATATTTTACAGTTTAATATTTGTCCTCTGTGAAGCATCTTCCTTTCATGCTAAATGTGCACCTATTATATGCATGGCTTATTTTTAAATTCCTGGAGGAGGCTGGAGGCTCAGGCTGTCTGTAGCACAGAGGAATGCATCCCTCCAGCAGGAAGGCTCCCAACTTTATAGAACTCTCAGCCCTGTGAGCTGGATTTTCCCTGTGCCTCCTGGATTATTTGGCTAGAGGATGCATGTGCAGGCTTTTCC
This sequence comes from Corvus cornix cornix, assembly GCF_000738735.6. Lineage (NCBI taxonomy): Eukaryota > Metazoa > Chordata > Aves > Passeriformes > Corvidae > Corvus > Corvus cornix. The sequence continues at coordinate 32,927,970 of NC_046336.1, read as the reverse complement.
CAGGTACAGGCCATGAGCATTAGCCAGAAGAAAACATTCTGGAGGGGCAGTGTGTTGTTTTTCCATGTGCTGGGGAAAGCCTTTACCTCTGGATTTGGAGACGTGACTGCCTGCAGTCACTCTGTGGATTTAGGAATCCTACCCCACTGACAGTGATTGTTTTAACCAACTTGCCAGAGCTTGATTTTTCCTTTCTAAAGCTTGGCTTATTTGTCATTAGTTCTGGGGTCCTGCTAAAAGAAGAACAAACCTGAAAAACCAACAAGTCCTAGACTTTTACTCTGCTGGTATGAGTTTGGGATTGATTTAGGATTGGAGGCTGTAGGTGCCCCATCCCTGGAAGTGTTCAAGGCCAGGTTGGATGGAGCCCTGAGCAACTTGACCTAGTGAGTGGCATCCCTGCCCATGGCTGGAGGTTGGAACTGGATGATCCTTAAGGTCCCTTCCAACCCAAATACAGGTGGGAATAAAATCTGTGATTTTATTCAAAAATCTCCTCCAGTGCTCCTGAATTTCAGTGCAAGCTGTATTCTCACCTCCTTTGAAAACATAAATTCCTGTTTCCATGCTCCCACTTTTCTCTTGACAAGAATCTGACCATGCAGGAGATCAATCTCTTCTTCCCCTGTGGAAAAAGGATAGCCCAGAGAAAATTCCCAGGTGAAATAACAGGTACAAGGTCATGGTGGGAAACTCTTCTTACCCCGAGCTGCTCTGCAGTGGAGATCAGGACATCGATCGACCCAGGGGGTCCCACCAGGATCATTCCCACTGTAAACTAGTTCCAACCACGAGGGACTCGTGCGAAGGTTGCTCTCCCTCACTGCTCGTTTGGGGCTTGCAAGACAAATGTCAGATTTGAATGACTACACTGTGGGCAACCAGAGCAGAAAATCAATTAAAATACTAAGTAGCTTGGAAACAGGAGCTTTAATTACTCACAGACAGGTCTCTAAAGGGGAACAAAACCATCAGCCCGGAGTAAGGCCTCCTCTACCCTTGGGCTTTTTATTCCAGAGGTCTCAGGATGTCTCCATGGAGTGTTTTCCACGCATCCAGAGTAGGTGGCTGGATCTCTGTGCTGCTTGTTTGGGGGTGTGTGAGCTTTGTCACCCCAGGACATCGGTGGGGTGGGGGCTCCCTGCAGGTTGGGGGGGTCTGGTGGTGGCCAGGTGTTGCCAGCTGGGTTTGCAGCAAGGGATGAAGCTGCCTGGCAGGGTGTCCCCATGTCTGTGACTGGGATTGGGGCTTCCCATCCACAGTGAAGGTGGCTCAGCAATAATTTTGTTTATCAGTGGTTTGGGTCTGCAAGCCCGGGAGACAAATGATGCCCCAGCACATACAGACTTGCTGACAAAGTGATGGGCATTAGAGGGGAAAAAAAAATCATACTTTTCTCAGGGAACACCAGGCTGCAGAGCCTGTTTATCCTGTCTGCCTGTTTATTTGCTTTCTGCTGACTTACTGTAATACATCCGATGTGGGCCTTCAGCGAGGGCAGGAACCACAGGGATTTCAGTGGCTCTTCAATGGCCCAGCTCCTCCTCCCACTTCAAAGCAGCCCAGTGCCATTTGTGGGGCTGTTGCACAACCAAAGCAGTGTGGTAATAACACCCTGAGTGTGGAAAGTACAGAACAAAACACTGATGAAACTCTTGCAGGCTTTCCAGATGCCTGTCCACATCAATGTCCTGCTGGGAAGTACACAGAGTGAAATAAGGCTCAGTAGGGGCCAGCCAGGGAATGGGTTGAGCTTCTCCTCTCCTTTCCCAGCCCAGCGGAAGAGTCTCAGGACACAAGGTTGCTCTGCAGGATGTGCTGCTGGCTGCCAAGAAGAAGGAGGGAGCCTGGGTTTATTTTTATGTAACTTCGGGAAGGAAAGGCGAGACAAGCTTTGCTTTGTGCTCTGAATCAGAAGTTTGGACACACAAACTTTCAGCTCTTCTTCCTGCCACAAGCAATTCTGAGTCTTCCTGGGGGCTGCCGCCTGACTGTCATTCCCCCACCCTAAAAGGAGACAGGATGATTTAAACTCCTCATCTAGAGGAAAAATAACAATAATAATAAAAAAGGAATCTGCCTGGGAAGAACAGAGGAGGCTTCTGCTTGCCTGCAGGGAGGAAGACATTTAAAAATATTCCTTGTTGACAGAGAGATGAGTTATTGCAATCCCTGAGCAGCCAGGGTGGGGCAGAGCTAAGAGGCTGTGCTGGGCAGTGGAGGGGCTATTGGGGGTCTGCAAAAGGGGCTCCCACCAGTGACTGCTGCTTTTTGGTGCTCCTGGCCTGGATTGCAGCAAAACTTGTCATGGATAGCTCAGTGTATTTGCACCATGGTCCATTATTACAGCTGGTGATGAGGTCAGTGGCTCTGACCCAGGAAGAGGTGACCGGTCCGGGGAGATGGTCCTGAAAGGAATCACCTTCCTGAGGCCTGGTGTCTTCCCTCAGCTGCTGGCAGGAGGGCCCTTGCAGAGGCTGTCAGCTCTTTAGTGATTATCAGCTCGTGATTCCAGCTCAGCTCTGCAGGGCAGCCGCCACGCCAGACCAGACCAGAGAGAGACGAGAGGCTCGTGTGGCTGGTTCTGCACGAAGGTAGCTTTATTGTTGGTCCCCTCTGGCAAAGGGGAAAGCCAGGGACGAGAACTCTCTCTGACAGGGGCAGAGGCCTTAGCTTTTACAGGGATACAGGGGATGGGTGAAGACCAATGGTTAGAAAGGATCTGCATAGGGTCTCCTAACGGATTGTGGGTCTGTCTTTTCTCGATGTGACCAAAGAAGTGGTTGCCTTTCCAGGGAGTCCTGCTGGGCGATTGCGAAATCTCTTATCTCAGCAGAGATCCCTCCAGGGCAGGGGCTGGGCATACCCCACAGTCCATGGTTTCCAGGGAATGATGGAGCCAGCCTGGGGAAGCTGGAAGGAGCACACGCTCTGACATGGTGCTGGTCTTCAGAGTACTCCAGCAGCTGGAGCTGTCTCTTGCTCTGTGATGTTCTCTGCTTTTGCTTTTCCTTTCTAAAGAAACTTTCCAGGCTTGAGGGTGCAAAAAACATCCTGAAGGCAAGGAGTTGAACTCAGCCCGTGGCTTAGGAAGAGCAGTGAGACTCCAT